>NC_052058.2:13527704-13612931 GCF_903992535.2 Arvicola amphibius | reverse complement strand
CCAGAAAGGCCATACCATCTAAACATTCCCAAACAGTACCACAGCTGGGGAACCAAGGGTTTGAGTCCTGAGACTCTAGAGGACAGTTCTGGTTTAATTCGCCACACCATCCCAGGTACCCAAAGCGCTGAGGTCACTCAGAATCTGGGAGACACTTCTGACAGTGACCAGAGAAGGCAGGGTGTGAGCAGGATTGGAGTTTTAGAAGATCTCAAGTGTATGTAGTAGAGGAATATGTGTTTGTGGAGGTTCCGGGGGAGAGGATGACATTAAGCCGGTCTGGTGGATGAATGGGCCAAGGACGCAGACTTTGGTGGAAGTTGAGCTTAGAGACTGGGTTGTTTGGTCCAGGGATGCCTGATAAGAGCGTTTTTAAAGCTACCTCTGCTGGGATTCCACTACTGGAGATTCTGCCGCAAGAAGTCTGGTGTGACGTCTAAGGGTTCTGTGCTTGGGAAAAGCTCTTCAGCCAATTCCATTGCTTTCAGTGCTCAACCTCCCCAGAAACAGGAGGTGATCACAACAGCTTGTTTTGAAAGGGATGGAACTGGAATAAGAAGGGTTAAATGTGAGAGAGATTATGTAAAGCAAGAACAGAACTCAATAGGGAACAGCTCTCTACTCCAGCATGTCCTTCAGACTGGGGCATGCTGGGTGTCCACCCTATTGGCAGCTGCATCTGCTTCTCTTCCCAGTTCACCCCAGGAAACAGTTTCACTCACTCCATGGTTCCTTGAGAAACTTGTAATAGTTTTTGAAAAGAGATGTTTTCTGCACATTATTATTGCTGATGTTATTTTTGTTTGCAATGCTAGAAAAGCTATTATAATTTCTCCTCTTTATCTATATTCAATTATTCCCTTTAAGAGAGAGTTATAATACACAGAGCAAAGACATTAGGAAAAGAATCTTCAAGTTTCTGTTGCATAGAGATAGACAATCCCCATAAACAACACAGCTCTAACTGTCCTTGAACGTCTTCAGAGTAATGGGAGATTCAGAGATATTATTATGCTCCATCATATTTAAGACAGCTAGGTACTTCTTAAGTGCATTTAAGTCTTGTTTGGAGACTAGAAAAAAATAATGGGTTCCATCACAAACCCTTTATGTCGCAGCACAATGTTTCATTAAAGGCAGAGAAAAGAGCTGATGCAGGGCCTTCCTTTTTGGGAAGGCTGATTCTTTTTGTTATTCTTTTTGTCAGTTTAACAAAGACTGACTTGTGGAAATATTCACATATGCAGCCATCAGGATAGCAAAACTTGAATTTGATGAACAAACATATTTATCATTTGCTATATTTTATTTTGTCCCCATGACTCAGCATTGGTAATTTTCCTTGAAAAACTGAAAGCAAAATTTTCTTCCTTGTGAAATACTTTGTTTCTTTGGAACAGTCCTAGTATGTGGCTTGCTGAGTTACTTTTCTATTGCCCTGAAGAGATACCATGAGCAAGACAACTTATAAGACAAAGTATTTAATTGGGGGCTTGCTTACAGTTTCAGAGGGCTAGAGTCCATGTTCACCATAGTGGGGAGCATGGCAGGCAGGCAGGCAGGCATGGAGCTATAGAAGGAGTTGAGAGATTACATCTGATCCATAAATACAAGACAGAGGAGGAGCGGGGGGAGTGGTGGTGGTGGTGGTGGTGGTGACTGGTAGAGGCTTGGGCTTTTGAAACCTCAAAACCCACCCCCAGTGACATACCTTCTTCAATAAGGCCACAGCTCCTAATCCTTCCCAAACAGTCCACCAGCTGTGGCCTAAGCATTCAAATATATGAGCCAGTGGGGACCATTCTTATTCAAAGCACCACATGGCATAATTAACTCTGTGACATTTTCTTCACTTAGTGTAAGACCGTGGAGGTCTCAGAAATGCCATATAGCCTGGCTCGGCACCGGTCCTATGAAGCTAGGGTCAAAGAATGTCACAGAGAACATGGCTTATGGGCTGTAAGATACAAGACAATTAGGATGCCCACAGAAGACTTGTCTTTCAAATATGCTTGGTTTATTCACACAGACATTCCTTATATCATGTTAGCATACAAGTTAAACAGCCATCTTACCAAGTGGGGAACAGCTGCTTGTTCTCCAGTGAGGACTTTGGAAGGTTCAGGCTCAGCCCACATCCACCGTAAAGTCCTTTAGCTGTGGCAAGCCTGGGAGGACCCTTGAGAATTAGACCGACAGCTAGGTTAACGCTGACAGGTGGCCCCGTGTGGGCTCAGCCACAGTGCCACTGAAGCCAGGGCCACCCACGCAGCCTCAAGTCCTCTTGTAGATAGGTATCAACACCAAGGCCACAGAAGCCCTGTCTCAGGAGCATGGCAGCGTGATCCCAGAGACCGTTCCCAAAGTTTCAGTTTTCCTATCATTTCACTGGGCGATAGCTTTGCCTATCAGGACTGACAGCTTGGTGCTGGCTCACTGATCAGCTTCGCCTAGGGGTTAGCTCATTACCATATCAGGCCTGTCCTGGCTAGGCCGGCCAGGGGCTTGCTTCTGAGGCCCATCTCTTATCAGAGCTACTTGGTGGTTATTTCAAGTCACATAAAATGGCTTTTGAGATATAGAAAATGATTTTTAAGTTCTGTTCCTAATCGGTGTGTTTAGGAGTGGGAGTGTTACCAATCAGATGTCTGGTGTCCTTATTCTCCACCGGGCTAAGAATCGTCAGGAAACAAGGAACAGCTAGCTCTTCAAGGACCTGGCTTTGGAGGTTTCTGTATTCTCTGGCATTTGGCAGCAGAGAACAGTGGCGGCAGGCCGGTAAGAGCTGCAGCAGGTGGCGCCCTCTAGTGTCACAGCCGTTAGGCTGACCTAGGGTAGTGGGACCCCAGCTCTCCAAATTTTACTGCACAGGGCCAGGCCTAGAAATCTGGGATTCCTTGGCTCTCATCAGAGTCTGGTGTTAGAGCTTCAGGTGGGCCGGTGATGACAGCTCTCGTGGTGGGGTTCCATGGTCCTTGATCTCAGAGATCTGACAGCTCTTTAGGGTTCTCCCAGTGACTGGGGTATGCAATCTCTCTTCTCTGGCTCCTGGCAGCTTCCTATCCCTCTTATGCCTCTGTCTGCTTCTGCGATCCTTGTTTCTTCCCTGGCACTCTCTCAGAATGTCCAGTTGTCTCTTGTTGCTATGGCTGCTCTCTTGGTTGGTGCCATTTGGGGAGCTTCTACCAACACTCCTTTTGCTGCTGCAAAGTCTGCTATTCTTAGCAGCTGGTCTTGTGCCTCCCTCTCTTTTACATCTGCCCAGGAAGCTGGCTGGCTGTTCTGCCACTTTTGCAGCTTGGTTTGCTGTCCACTCAATGCTCCCTCTTCTTCGGATGCCAGGCCGTGGGGTGCTCCACTGCCACAGGCGTGCTGGCTGCTCTGGCATTGCGGCCACACCACGGTTTCTGCTGATTTTGCCATGTGCGGCCCTCTAGTGTTACAGCTCTCATACCCGACAGCTGTTAAGAGGCCACTCATGAGAGAAACCATTGCTGTGGCCCATTATGGCAATGCTAAGGAATGCCACACAGGAGGGTGCTCCCTAGTCCCAATAGCCTGCTTACATAGCCGGAGAGGGGGTATTTGGATCACTCATAGGAAACAATCATGCGAAAGAAAGTTTGTATTTCTGTCAATCATATTATTGTCCCTTCTGCATCAGTCACAGCTGTCCCTCTCTCACAAGTATTCCTCTACTCTGGCCTGGGTGGAAATGGATGGAGCTTCGGATAGAGGAAGGTCGGGTACAAACTGTCAGTCCTGGCTAGGGCTACATCTCCAGCTGCTGGAGCAAGCAGCTGTAATTGTTGTGTGGCTTCCTTAAGACACTCCTGGAGTGATCAGAACGGCTGGTGCTGGCACAGGGATAATCCACTGACTCTGGCTGACAATCCTTCTGTTCAAGGTGGCCAGGGCACCTAAGACACTCCTGGAGTGATCAGAACGGCTGGTGCTGGCACAGGGATAATCCACTGACTCTGGCTGACGATCCTTCTGTTCAAGGCAGCCAGGGCACCAAGGGAGAATCCTACAGCTGACAGAGGTCAAATTGCTCCATCCCTCAATGTTTTTGCTTATTTACAGGCATGTTTGCCGGAAGAGCTTAAAGAACTTTTCATTATCACTGGGGGTGAGTTTATCAGTGTGCTAACAGTCTGCTCAGGGCCCTAGGGAGAGATGGGGCTTCCTTATCTGGCACAGTGAAGTCTGCCACTAGCCTCCAGAGGGCAGGTGTGAGCCCTAGAATGCTGTCCTCTGTCGTGACAGAGAATAAAGCATGAATTTATATGAAGCTTTAGTCTGAATCACAGCGTTCCCTTTCTCTTCCACTGAGATCCTCTGTGGAGGATCTCTCACACCCTTTAGGGATTACTCAGCTCCTGCTCCCACTGCTGCCCGGCACTTAACTCCTTAGCGGTCTTGAAATTCGCATCTCTTTCCCCTTCTCTCCCTATTACGTAGCTCAGGATGGCCTCAAACTTGATTTTCTCAGGCTTCCACTGCCCCGGTGCTGAGATTGCAGGCATTCCGCCACACCTCCCCCGCTTTAAATCACACTTGTTTGGCCCACTTCCCTTAGTTACTGGTCTATTGCTGTGAAGAGACCACATGACCAAGGCAACACTTTGAAAACATTTAATTGGGGGCTTGCTTACAATTTCAGAGGTTAGTCCATAGTCATCATAGTAGGAAGTATGGCATCAGGCAGATAGGCATGGCACTGGAGCAGTAGCTGAGAGCTTTATATCGAGAGAGGGAGAGAGGGAGAGAGAGAGAGAGGGAGAGAGAGGGAGAGAGGGAGAGAGGGAGAGAGAGGGAGAGAGAGAGAGAGAGAGAGAGAGAGAGAGAGAGAGAGAGAGAGACTAGGTTTTTGAAACCACAAAGCATACCCCCAGATATCACCTTGTCCAACAAGGACACACCTCCTAATTCTTCCAAACAGCTCATCAGCTGGGGACCAAACATGCAAATCCATTCTCATTCAAACCATCACGCCCCTTTACCAAAATCCCAGACATTTATTTTTCAAAGATTTGTCATAAAGGCTGTCAGATACCTAGCCATTCAACAATCATGTAATGAACATTGACTCCATGTTGTATTGAAGCCATGAGTCAAGATAGTCAGAACACAGTGCCTGAGGGATCACACGTGCACTTCCATAGTCCATACATACCATGTCCCTGGCAGTGTTTAACTACAACCCTTTTCTTTACTCTGAACCCCCAGTTCTTGGTTGTTCTGCAGCTGTGCAGCTGCATAGGGAAGGTGGAGAGAGCCTGGGTCATTCAAGCTAGATTAGATTTTAGAAAAACCAGCCTATCTTAGTCTTGAAAGCCAGTCTGTTGAAAGACAGTCTTTCCAGAGACTTGCGGCTTACATAATATGAGCAAAGCTGGGTCTTCACAGTATATAGAATTTTTACTGTGTGTATAAGCAGTAACTCTGGGTATGACGAAGGAAAAAGGGAAGCCACCTTCTCTCAGAACTGGGGGAGAAAGAGGCAGAAAGGGACATTTTCATGGGAATGATATATCTTTTCAGTGGCATCTGGGTGCCAAATGAAGCATGATTAATAAAAGCACAGATCTCCACAGGGTCCAGTGCAATGCTGGGGATGCTGGGAACTCTAGGGTGTGCTCTCTGCTTCCCTGGGAAGCAAGTGATAGCAAGTGTATGCTGTGGGTTAAACAGAGACTGAGCACACATTCACGTGGAGCTCTGAATGTGGTCTTCTTTGGGATCAGTTAACAATTGGTTAAGAATCTTGAGATGTATTCACCCTGGATTTTGGGTAGATCTAAACCCAGGGACTACTGCACTCATTTGAAAAGAGGGGAAGCAGAGACACTGGAAAGGGGCCATATACGGATGGTGGCAGAGATTGGCTCGATGCTACTGAGGAAAGCTAAGAGCTTTAAGAACAGGAAGAGTCCCAGAATGGCCACCACTACGGACACTGGCAAAGGTGTGCCCCTCCTAACCTTGACTTTAGATTTCTAGCTACCAGAACAACGAGAGAATAAACATTTGTCGGGTGGCACTGTGTTTTGCAGCACTGGCATGGGAAAGCGGCATGGGAACAAAGGCCATGCTTTTGGTGGTCTAGGCCTAGCACTGTGTGTAGAATCTACTCAGCCCTCCTAGGAATGTGCGTGTTGAAGGGATGAAGAGTCTGAGACTGGACAAGACCAGAGACCCAGGATTTCAGCCCTAGGGGCCAACACAGTATCATAGATGTTAAGGGGCAGCACACACTAGTGTGCAGAAGTGATCATGAATATCTTAGAAAGATCCTCAGGCAAGCTTTATCTATCAAAATGCAAATGAAATGCTACTACATTCCCTCTTTTTGTATAAAATAAAAAAGAAGGCTATAACTAATATAAGAAAAACTATATACAATAAGTACAATAACTATATACAAATACAGGCAATAAATACATCAACGATGTCTAGTCCATTTGCATTTGACAAATTCAGAGAAGATACTCCATATCTGTCCTACCTTGGTGACTCCAAAGTCTTGGGCCTGACTTGAAGTGTGGTTCCAGGGCTCGTGCTCAGTGCCAGCGGCATGGGAAGGCCCCTGCTAGAGGTGCTGTCTCGAGAAGTAAGAGTTGTGGCCACATCAGCTCTGAAAAAAGAAGCAGAAAAAAAATGAGAAAGTAGGAGATTTACATTAAAAAAATGGGTCTAGCTTAGTAGAGCCTGCTTTTTTAAAAAAATAAAACTCTTTAAGCTTTATGTGTGTGTGTTTTCAAGATAAGAATAGTTACAGAAAAATATAGTTTTTGCCCACATCAATTATCATATATAAATTCCGTGCCATTCCTGAATATTTTCCATGTTCTGTGTGTCTTCCCCGTGTTGCCTATGCTCAGCTGGGGACTTCTGTAGGTAGGGATGATGACATCCGTCTTGAGCACATCTTTGGATATTGGTGCCCCCAAGATCTTGTGGGGTGGCCCTGACTCAGTCTGTGGTCACACTGAGTGTTTTCTGGGAGAGTGAAAAACCTTAAATGTTTAACTAATATTATTTTTTGTTTTTTTCTTTTTGTAAAAATATTTTTTAGTGGGGTTGGGGAGATGGCTAGGTGGTCGGGAGCACTGACAGCTCTTCCAGAGGACTGGGGCTCAGTTCCCAGCACCAACATGGCAGCTCACAACTATCTGTAACTCCAGGTTCAGCAGATCTGACACCTTCACACAGACATATATACAGACAAAACACTAATGCACATAGAATAAAAATAAATAAATTAAAAACTGTTTTTAGCTGAAATAGAATTACATTACTTCGTTCTTCCTTTTCTCTCTCCATCTCCTCCCAGCTATCCTCCCTTGAGTCTCTCTCATGCTCCTCCACTCTTGAGTTGATAGCCTCTTTTGCTTTGATTATATTTGTTACATGGTGTGTGTGTGTGTGTGTGTGTGTGTATTCACAAATATATACAAATAGAATCTGCTGAGTCCATTTTCTGTTGTCTGTGTATATGGTCTCAAGGATGCCCACTCTGTACAACCCGTAAGAGGACTCATCCCTAGAAGGGGCTAAGTCTCCTTCTCCCGGCAGTCAGATGTTGCCTGTAGTGTTTTGTCTATAGGTGGGACCTCATGCAATTTTCCTCCTTCTTCACGAACATGGCTCTGGGATGGAGAAATTGGAAGAGCCAGAAAGTCTTTCTCAGAAATGGCTGAAGAGCTAAACAACAACAAGATCAATGACATGTTAATGTGGAAGAGGGAATATTCTTGGGATCCCACTACTAGATAAAGAATTATAGGCAACCTTTTGTTTTTTCCTTGGGTATCTTTATTTCAAGTTTGATAGAGTACCTGGATTTTTCTTTTTAGGGCTTCTGTCGCAGACTAGTACACTGTGAGAATGTAGGCAAAAGGCAGTTTCATTGTGGGGAGCCAGGAGGTGGCAGTGGCCCCAGTTATGAGTCTAGTGCAAATTCCCAGTTAATAACTGTAGATGGAACGGTGGAGCTGCGTCCCGCCACCCAGCTAGCTTTACATCCGAAATTATTACACGGAAACTGTATTCTTTTAAACACTGCCTGGCCCATTAGTTTCAGCCTCTTATTGGTTAATTCTCACATCTTCCTTTAACCCATATTTAGTAATCTGTGTAGCACCACGTGGTGGTCGCTTACCAGGAGAGATCTTAACCTGCGTCTGTCTTGGAGAGGAGAAGCCTGGCGACTGACTATGGCGACTGCCTGAAGCGTCTGCCTCACTCCCAGCATCCTGTTCTGTCTACTCCACCCACCTATGTTCTGACCTATTGGGCCAAGCAGTTTCTTTATTAATTAACCAATGAAAGTCCTCCATCAAAGAACTTTCTAAGTTCAAGTATTCTGGCTCCATGACAGAGTCTCCTGACCTGTGAAGATATAAGAGGTTAAGGCGAGGATGCTTAGGAAACAATGCGATATTGCTAGGATCTTTGCTTCTCTTTAAGACAAAAAAAAAATTCAGACACCCACAGTGTAAATTAATTCAGTTGTAAATAAGCACGGAGATGCCCAGGAATCTGACGGAGAGGTGTCTGACAGCACATCCTGAGTAATTAGCCAGGTTTCTGCACAGTTTTCGATTTGTAGCAACAAGAGGCGATATGCTCTTATTTCTTCTCTCTGACTTCATGGTGCTGAGTTGTGGAGCTGGAATACAGCTTTGGACTTGGACGGCCAAGGTGTTGTGCTTTCGACACCTACAGCAGGAGGAGGGATAGTCCTGGAGGACCCCTGCTGTCTGCTCCAAAGGTGACTTAGCATCCAGCATGAGCTAACACACAAGCTGAGCTCTGACCCTTTAAATAATTAGATCCATTTTTACCAGGGATCATAATATCAAATAATTTTCCAATGCCTGGGGAGCTGATTTTAAGAACTGAGTCAAGTTTAATAGTTTTTGCTGTGACGAAAATCCAAGATGAGAGCTGGTTGCTGAGTTTGAGCCTGTCTTCAGCCTGTTGGAAGAACTCAACATACCCCAGCACCCCATGCCCCCCCCCCTTTCACACACACACACACACACACACACACACACACACACACACACACACACACACACAGAGCTGTGTCTCCTAGTTGATTCCAGATCTATTCAAGTTCACCATGATGATGGGTCATCAGAGTTCAAGGGCAGCTACAGCAGTGGGTCTCGGAAAGGGGCTTCATACTCCCAGGCTCTAGATGCAGGGGGTCTGTTACAAAGGGCCACAGGGCAAGGCACCAAGACCAGCAGGCAGAAAGGGTTGGGGGAAGGGGAGTCTGAATTTATTGGAGTTTGCAGGGGAAAAGCAAGGCAGGGAAGCCTAGACAGTTTGGGACAGGTTAGTCTGAATGATATTTGGGCTTTGGATAGACTGGTTTCTGACTGGCCTGTGGTCACATCTGTGAGAGCTTATCTTGATTGATGATTGATGTGGGAGGTGCCACTGTGGGTGGTACCAGCCCAAGGAAGGTGGGTCTGGGATGTCTGAGAGAGATGACCGTGATCCAGAGAGCGAGCCTGTGTGAGCAGCCGTCTTCCATTGTTTCTGCTTCGGTTCCTGCTTGAGTCCCCACTCCGACTTCCCTCAGTGATGGATTGTGACTTGGAAGAGTAAAAGAAAATAAACTCCTTTCTTCTCATGTTGTTTTTGGTCTTGGTGTTGATACAGCAGCAGAAAGAAAAGTAGAAGCCTGAGTGAGGGAGCCCAGGCCCAGAAAGACAAGTGTTGCAAGTTCTCACTCATTTGTGGATCCTAGCATTGAATCTTGGGATGGTGTGGTTAACTGGGATTAACTGTAGAACTGAGGAAACTAGAAAGGGACCCTTGGTTTGGAGGGGGACGAAAGACTTTAAGGGTGTTGAAAAGCTCCACCTGAGCCTGCCATTAGTGGCTCCACCCCCAGAGTATTTCGAGCTCCTCATTGTGGCTTCCTCTTGTGGTTTCACTTCTCTCCTCCCCACCCCTGAGACCACCCAGAATGCTTTGATCAGATTAAACCTAGACTTATTAATTCGGTTTGGTTTGATTCGTTGTGTTGGTGGAGAGGCTTAATATTGGGTACAGAAACTTTTCAAAGGGGATAGTAGGCCACAGATGACATGAAGAAGGGAAGGGAGTAGTAGGGAGGGAGGTCTAGGTAGGAAGAGTGAGGGGGAAGGGTAGCGGGGCAAAGGGAGGATAACTATATGAAGCATGTTTGAGACAGTCATCTGGATGCCTATTACTTCATAACCCTCACATATATTTAGCATAGTTTATTTGGGGTGACCTTACACAGGGGATAATACTCCTCCAACTTGCCATAGGTTGCTAAATAAAGAGCCCAATGCCACATGTGGGATATCTCCACTTGATTTATTTGGTTGGGGTGTCCCGGAGACCTCCTTACCAATGCAGGTAGTTGCTATTGCTCTTGGTTGCCCTCCAGAACACAGTGATAAGACCTTATTGTTGAAGACACGGCACAATTTGGTCACAGGACATGGAGAAATTAAATTGGTCCTGACCAGAAAGCTCCCCACCTCCTGGCTAGCTTTCATAGTACAGAAGGTGCTATGCAGGCAGCTGGTGGGGGTGGTGTAGGGAGGTCATTAATAGTCAGTTCTACCCAGCTGTGAGCCCTGTGAGCTACAATAATGATCAAGATATGATCATATATATATACACACACACATATATATGTGTATATATATATACATATGATATAGAGTTATAGTTTAAATTTATAAATTATAGTGACCCACTTCCTCCAACTAGGGTCCACATTTCAAGGGTTTCACAGTCTCTGAAAACAGCACGTGTCCAAACGCTGAGCCTGTGGGGGCTATTTCTCTCTCACTCTGTAGCAGTGGATTTCTGGTTGACCAGATGGCTTTGGTCAAAGAGCCGACTTATTTCTGGCTCACTGTGACTCATATGGGACAGTCTTGTCTAATCCATGCCAAAGAAGGGGCTTCCAAAGCACTAAGTCTGGTGATTCCGGGATTCAGACTTGGCCCTCAACCCCACATGGCACTGACTGACAGTGGAGCACAGCCCCTCAGCCACCTCCTCAGAGAGGCAAATGCTCCAAGTGCCAGGCCAACTTGTCTGGCTTCCTAATCACTTGGGATTTGGTCTCAGAAATGTCTTACATTCTTCTTAGAACTTTAATACTTTCCAGATGTTTTTATATTTCTTCCAAATGTTCTAAGTTGTGTTTGGTGAGGGGCTTAGTTTGAACTCTCCAACCTAGCGTTACAAAACTGGGATGCTCTACATCATAAGAAAATGTTATCAGAAGAAAGTGTTAAACACTACAATGGCCCCATCATTCCACCTGAGTTCCAAACCTCCATCTGTAACATAACTTTGATTTTCTTTGTCCTTTCCCTGGCCCTGCTTTGCCCGTTTCACCCATGACAGAATGGTGTCAGTAAAGGGGACTATAGAAATGCAGGAAGTTAGAACCTCAGGCATTTCCTGCTTATTAAAATCTAAAAAGTACTTATTATCCATACATGCTAGATAGGTACTGTCCAGGGTCCATGCGGTTTCCAATCTAAGTGGTAAGTGAACATGCCCTCCCTAGAAAGAGATGAAGGAGAGACTTGTAGCGTGGTGGGGGAGACAGGAGGAGGTGGTTGGGAATGAAAGGTGAGGGCCCAAACTGTCTTGTTCTCCCTGTTATAACTGATGAAAGCCCAGTTGCATGATTTTCTCCCTTGCCACCATTCTGTCAAGACTGGCCATGTACCTTGGTGGAACTGGTGAATCAAACTTCTTTCTGTCTGGAAGGCAAGCATGATGTTTAGTACGACTTTCTTTGAATCGCCAGCCCCCAAATAATGACACAGAGCTTTCTTATTAATTATGAAAGTGTGGCCTTAGCTTAGGTTTGTTTCCAACTAGTTCTTATAGCTTGAATTAACCAGTTTCTATTACTCTGTGTTCTGCTGCATGGCTCTTCCCTCACCTCCATTCTGTGCTTCCAACTCCCTCCGTGTCTTACTAGTGAAATCCACACACCTAGATTCATCCTGTCCACTTCTCTGTCTGCCCAGAAGTCCCACCTCACCTCTCCTGCCTAGCTATTGGCCATTCAGCTTTTTATTAAACCAATCACAGTGGCACATCTTCATATAGTGTACAAATATCCTGCAATGATGATGCCTAGAAGGAGAAACACACTCACAGGCAGGAGAGATAGCTCACCAAGGGAAGGTCCTTGCTGTCAACCCTGATGACCCAAGGACTACATAGTAGAAGAAGAGAAATGGCTCCCACAAATAGTACTATGACCTTAACATACATATTGTGGCCCATGTACATGCTTCTGCTCTCTCATACATGAATGCACACACACACACACACAAATACATCAATGTAATGAAATAAATGAATGAATAAGTGAATGAGTGAATGAATGAATAAATAAATAGTTCAGAATGGGGAAAATAAGTTTGGGGCCTACAACCATTGGCCACATAAATGATCTACCCTTATCATTCTTGACTACTTATCTTGTGAGTTTTTGTGGAATAAGACAATGGAACTTCTTTCTTTGTGTGTATGTGGTATATGTGCATATGAGTGAGCTTGAGTGTGCTGATATTCTTGTGCATGCTTGTACATGTGTGTATGTGAAGGCCAGAGGTCAATGTTGCCTGTCATTCTTTAGAAGCTGTCCATCTTGTTATTGAGACAGGGATCTCGCTCTGGGATTTGGGGCCCATCAATTAGGCTAGACTGGGTGCTCAGCAAGCCCCAGAGATTCACCTGTCTTCACTTCCCCAGCACTGAATTACAAGCTTGAAGCCTCTACAAGATTACAGTATTAAAGCCATCATACCTGGCTTTTACGTGGGTTCTGGGGAATCATAATTCAGGGCCTCATGGATACCCAATAAGCACTTTAGACTGAACTCTCTCCAAGGCCAGAATTTCTCCTTTTGTAAACCTACAGCAATAAGAGAGTCTTCTGCTGACTGGCGAACATAGCTCTTTACTGATGGCATAGATTAGCAGGAGAAGGTTCCTGATACAGCATAAAATCAGAAGCATCAGCTTAGACCTCTCTAGTTCTGGGGTTAAAGACATGTGATCCCAAGTGCTGGGATCACCTTTGTGTGAGCTCTGTTTCTCTTTTAGACAGATTCAATTTTGTGTAGCCCAGGGTAACCTTGAACACCCAGAGATCTGTCTGCCTCTGTCTTCCGAGTGCTGGGATTAAAGGTATGCACCACCACTGCCTGACCTCCGTGACTAACTAGTGACTTAGCTTGATCTTCAGGCAAGCTTTATTTGATAGATCACAAACAAAATATCACTACAGATGAGTATCCTCATTCTGACTTTCATAAGCTAAAAAAGAAAAGCAAAGGGCTTTGGAATGACTTTTGATCAGCCATCCATGTTTCTGCTATGTTGCCGAGGTCTGGTTTTCTGTTGTTCAGGTGCCCTGGTCCAGCTGACAGTGATACAAAACAAAGGAGAAGATGCTGGGGGCAGGTGCTCAGGGAGGCATCGTACTCAAGCCTTCAACATTAGGCGAGTTACTTCCAATTTGTCCTGTGCAGGTCAACTCCGCACTGTCCCGATACATCAGCCTATGTTGCAGGTCAATGCCGCACTGTCCTGATGCACCAGCCTGCTCTGCTCCTTCTCAGCTGTTTGTCAATTGGATCTGAGACAAGGTTACATTTGGTAGCCCAGACCGGCCTGGACCTCCTCCTGTCTCCATCTTCAGATGCTAGGACCAGAGGTACATGTCACCACACCTGGCTCCTGCCTTTTCTTACTGTGTGTGTAGTAACTCCCTGCATCACCTAAGGTGGTGGCAGATAGAGGTGAAGGTGCAGGCTGTCCCTACACAGTTAAGATGTGACTCATCGTGCTTATCCTAACCCTGTCTCTAGTTCACTTCTGCTCCAGCCCAGGCTCACACACATCAGGGGAATGGCCAGTGCATAAAGGGGAAAGTTTTGAATACATGGCAGCTTAGTTCAGTGGGGGTGTATGTCTCCTTCCATCCCATTAGAACCCCCTTTCCATTCACAGGAAAACCTGACCAGACACTTCCTTTAGCACAGAATATAAGCATGTCTCCTAAGTGGCATTAGCTCAGTTTTTGGTGCAGATGGGATACATTCGATTCTTCCCTTGCTTCCCTGTCAAGCCTCACGGGAGTGCCAGCAACTCCAGCCTTCAGCTTAAATCCACACACTACCTTCTCCAGTCCCACCACTCCTGGTTCTCAGCAGCCGTCCAACCATTCCCCGAGTCCCAACCATAGACTTTGTCTAGGTAAGACCTTCCAGAAGTCTGTTTCTCTCTCCTGGTGAGTTCAGATATGTGGAGTGTCTTAAGAACTGAGCCTTTAAATGTGACTACTCATAAAAATTCAAGCAATGCAAAGCAACAGCAGAGTTTTGCAAATGTTTCTCTGTTCCTTATCAGACTCAACAGCAGGAAATGTCTTTGCCATGAGTTCTTTCCAGTTGTTCCCAAACTGCATTCGATAACTGCTTCCTAACAACCTGGATTTAAAGGTTCTCCCTTCATCTCTTGATGCTCTACAGGACACTTTACCCCCTTCTGTTGCACACAGTTGATTCAATAATAACTTTTCTAAAGTTGGGAGCCTGACACCTCCAGCTCCATGCAGAGCTGGTGCCTTTAATTCACTATAACCCAAGTTGCTCTGCTTGCTCTCTTATGCCAGGCTGGCATTGGCTGGGTTTGGATACTGTTTTTTTAGCCTGCCCAGCCCCCATTCACAATGTGCAAAGTCTACAAAGTTCTGGTTCACATGAGCCACACACATAACCTCCTGACTCTCTTTAAAAGAGTTTAAATCTGAGTCCGAGCATCCTTGATGCTTGACTGGAAGGAAGTTTGTTATTGGGGATGCAGGAGGATGCTCACAACTTTGGGCAAAGATTCTGGGGGATGGTACAACAGCAAAGCACCAGGAGCTTCTGCTTCTGCCAATAGGCATAGGTCCTCACAGGGTCGTCCCAGTCGTGGTCCTTTTCCTTTTGACCTTCTTCTCTTTGCTGGCTGGAGATCCTTGGATGCTCAGGTCTGGCCTCTGCCTCCCTGGCATCACACGGCCACAGCTGTGTCCTCTACAGCCCTGGCATGATGTAATATATGCGTCCTCTGTTTTCTAAACCCTTGGCCTCAGCCTCTCCAGCCTGCAGAAAATTGCTTCTTGCTTCCCCCTGGATGTTGACAGAATCATTTTGTCTCCTCTCCCAACTCCAGGCATCCTCCAGGTGTCTTCAGAGAGACAAACCTTTTCCCAAGGTAGAAAAAGCCTTTGTCTTTAAAGTCATTCTGCTTTCCACCTTATACTTTATTCAGCCACCATTCATTAGCGTAACTGCCCCAGCTCTTACACTAATGAAAGATTTCTGATTGGTAAACAGTATGGTGGCAGAACATGGTAGAAAAAAAATCAATTAATAATTAAATTCTAAATTAAACCCATTAATTCAGGCTAACCATGATAGGATGTCACAGGGCCATTGATAGATGGGCCTCCCATGTACTTATTTATTACAAAGCACCCCCTGCAGTGTGCTTCTCAGTGATATCACTATATTGAAATTGTGATTGTCCCCCGATGCTAATAATTGCTACTTTAGATGTATTGCGTATGTACTGCAATTCTTGCATACATTGTAAATACAGTGTTTCACTACTTACACATTTAAGAATTCTTCAATAAAGCAGGAAAATCTATGCTCATTAGCATTCTATTAACAGCCATACACCTGTGTCATTTGCATCTGTGGATGATGCAGTGATGATGTGGGATTCCCTTCTGTATGCTGTGAATACCATTGGTTAATACAGAAACTGTCTTAGGCCTGTACAAGGCAGAACTTAGGTAGGCGGGGAAAACTAAACTGAATGCTGGGAGAAAGGAGGCAGAATCAAGGAGAAGCCACGTAGCCCTGCCGGAGACAGCCGCTGGAACTTTACCTGATAAGTCACAGTCTTGAGGCGATACATGGATTAATAAAAATGGGTTAAATTAAGATGTAAGAGTTAGCCAATAAGAAGCTAGAGCTAACGGGCCAAGCAGTGGTTTAAATAATATAGTTTCTGAGCGATTATTTCAGGGCTGAGCAGCCAGGAACAAACAAGCAGCCCCCTACAACAGATTGGCATGCCAATATGGGGCTGACTATATCCACATAAAACCTGAAAAAGCTTGGAAAGGAATTCTAAACACAGAAAAACAAAGTTTAGCCACTTTTTTTTTGTTTTTGGCTGGCAGTGTGTGGTAGCTCCCTTAAGAGAGGTTTTCCTGATTCAGTGGTAGCAGAAAAAAAAGCTGCATGGTTTTGAAACAGGCTATGCTGCCAGTGTGAACTCTGGCTCTTTCAGGAGGCTGAGTGTAACAGGAGGGGTGGGCCTGCTTTTCATCCCAGTCACCCTGCTATCTTACACCTGAAATAACCACACAGAAACTGTATTCATTTAAACACTACCTGGCCCATTATCTCTAGCCTCTTATTGGCTAACTCTCATATCTTGATTTAACCAATTTTTATTAATCTGTATATATCACCACAAGGTAGTGGCTTACCGGGAAAGATTTAGCATGTTTGATTTTGGCAGCTCCATGGCGGTTTTCTGTCTGCCCTTCTTCCCAGCATTTAGTTCTGTCTACTCCACCTACCTAAGTTCTGCCCTATCAAAAGGCCAAGGCAGTTTCTTTATTTAACCAATGAAAACAACACATACACAGAAGGACCTCCTACACCAGCTGAACATTTAAATGGGGTTTCTGGGCATCGTGCTACGAGTTACTTGGTGGCAGCATGGGCCAACTGGTTATCAGAGTTGAGGTGGTCTCAGCACCCAGCAGTCTCAGAGGCAGTGAATGGACTCCCACCATGTTGGACTGGGCAGAGCCAGCAGGCAGGGCCGTATTTACTCCAGCAATGCTGCTGCTTAGGTTTCTTTAAAGATGTGCTTAGCATTTTAAGAAGTCATCCTGGTTAGAAAAGGATTACAGATGCACAATAAAGACAGATTCAGATAAAGAAGTTTTTTAAATGGGTTACAGTGTTGGATAAATGTACATAGGCTTGGGAGAGAAAAGAAAAAGAATATAGATAGTTATAAAAAGAAGCAAATGGTTTTTTAAAAAAGTAAAGTTTTTAAAGTGACTGAGTACAGACAGTCATAGATTAAAAGGAATGAAGAAAAATAAGCCACACAAAGATGGAATATACACAGAGTCTGGATTATGTATACTATTGTGTTTTCTTTGAATTTCTTGACTGCAGAGAGAGAGAGAGACATTTGATTCTGGGAACTGCTAAGCTAAGCCAACATATATACTTTAAAGGTATCTTGATTTCAAAATATGGGTCTAAGGTTATGTTGCTTTGGAAAAGAGGTGCTTCCTTTGTTTCCACAGAGGATGAAAACCTGTGGAATCCTTCCAGACTAATGCTGTTTGATGGACAAAGACCTCCCCCCCCAAAAGGTCACCTTGAACACCCTCAAAAATACTTTGCCCAACAAAAAGAAGGAAGCAGTTTGGAGAGAACTACACTCAAATTCCTAAATACTTTTTATAAATGTTTCTTCACATTTAAAGGGGAATATGCTATAGAGGTTTACATTGGTACAGATCTTGCTTTATTGATACAAATTTAAGGTCAATTTTGTTATATGTATATTTTTTACTCTTGATTAAGGTATTGTGTTTTGTGCAGCTCATTTAAAAATGTAATGTATAATTGAGAAGTATAGCTTAATAGATCTATAATAGTAAAGCATGTAGTCATGTTAGATTTTCTAGATGTACAGAGATGTATTTCAGATGAATAAGTATTCTTCAAACCTTTCAAAGACTACAGAATATATAGCATTTAAAATGTTTTAATAACTTAGGACTTTTCATGACAGTGAGACACATCTGCTCCTGTAAGCATCAATTACTTCAAGAGGAAGATGGGCATTGAAGAGGCTCCTTATGGAGTTTGCTAGCCATTTGGGCAAGATATTGCTCTTGCATGGACTTCTTGAAGCTATGCTGTGTGAGTTGGACATGCAGGACCCATGGAGAGATGACTGCTGAACTTACCTAAAGGTGAGACGGTCCTTTGGAGTTCCTGCTTCATGAAAGAATCTGCCAGACATTCTGCAGGACACAGAAAAAAGTGACTGACAAACTGCCAAGATAGGTGGAACTGTCTTTGAGATTTCCTGCTTTATGGGAAAGTCTGCTGGATACTATGGGCCTGTAGGCTGAAGATGGGTTCTCCAATGATATAGAAGAACTTTGGGTGGATGTCCAGGCAGCAAGATGTCTCTGTCATTTCTAGAGTTTTGGAAGTTGCTTACAATGCACTTCCTGTTTACTTAGGTAATATTATATCCTTCTGGAGTCTTTGATGGAGTTGAAGAATAGTTATAATTATTTTTTCCTTAGTTATGATAAAAGACAAAGTGGATATAAATATTGTAACTATAATTCTTACTTGATACCTGTTTTTGTTATATGTAATTTTACTATGTTAAAGTTAAAACTTTCCTTTTTATTTAAACAGAAAAGGGGAGGTGATGTGGGATTCCCCTCTGTACGCTGTGAATACCATTGGTTAATAAAGAAACTGGCTTGGCCTGATAACATTGAGTAGGGCTAGGTGGGGAAAACTAAACTGAATGCTGGGAGAAAGGAGGCAGAGTCAGAGAAGCCATGTAACCCTGCCAGAGACAGATGCTGGAACTTTACCTGGTAAGCCACTGCCTTGTGGCTATACACAGATTAATGGAGATGGGTTAATTTAAGATATGAGTTAGCCAGATATACACTTAAGTTATGGGCCAAGCAGTGATTTAATTAATACAGTTTCTATGTGGTTATTTTGGGAGTCTGGGTAACTGGGAAACAAACAAGCAGCCAAGTAGCCTCCTACCACACAGTGAGGTTTATAATACGCTGCATCCGGGAGGGTCTGCCATGTGCCCTGAATGCCCTCCACACGGAGAGAACTGGGACAGGAATAACATGCTTCTCATGTCTTCAATACAAATAATTAGATGATTTTTTAACAAAACATGGTTTTCCTGCCATTGCTACTGACATAAATGTATGACACTTGAAATTAATTCTTAAAAGGCTGTGTGGGAGACCCGAATAATTCACCCCTAAACAGGAATGATTGCTGAGTTGGAAGCAGTAAAGATAGGGTACATGCAGGAGAGCTCTGCCCTCCCTCCACCTGTCTAAAGACAGGATATACTCAGAAAGACAGAAGACTCCCCTCTATCCAGTGTGAACAAGATCACATTCTACCATGAGAACAGGTTGACCACACATTACAACTTTGGACCGTAGTCCCATTCACCCAAACGAGCTCCATTTCTGCCCCATTCTCCTGTTATTTGCTCTCCTCCAGGTTACCACACCTGGATACTCAAAGTCCTCCTCCATTGCCTAGCCACTTCTCAAGGCCTGTGCTGTCGTCACTTGAAGATGTTATATAAGCTGAAATTCAAAGCCACTTCTTTGAGAGCTCCTCATTCTCTGTGTGTCTCCCACGAGTGTATGAGATATACATGTTAGTAAATTTCTACTTGTCTTTGCTTGTCATAACGGTCTCTTGCAAACTAAGACTCTACAAGGGTTGAGAAAACGCTATTAATCCTTATAACTCACACACATTCACCAACATGTCAATCACATTATATCGAAGCTTAGGGTTTAATTTCTTAAATTATAATTATTAATCAAAAGGTAGATTAAAAGTCAGAGGATAACTTTTATACAATTTGAAAAAAATCTTCTGAATTAAGATGCTGATAAAAACAATTTAAAATTCTAGGAAAATATACTTCAAATGTTAAAACTGCCCAACATGTACTTAAGCATAATTAGGCATTTTCAGACATGAGGTATTCAATAGTCATTAAAAAAATAATGTTGTCTACATAAGCATACATTCATCCTAAATTCATGGTTTCACTTGTTGGAAAAAATACCTACTTAAGTGAGAAAGCAGCTTATTTGACAAGTTATAGATCAAGACAGTAAAATATTTATTTTCTAGGAAGCTTTCACATACAGCTTCTTAATAATTTATTTAAAATGAGAAATCTAAGCCTTTTTGATCTTGTGCAGTTGAGAATAACACATTAGCCAATAGACTAAGCTTTATTGTTCATACTTTAGAAAAATGGCATCAGTGAGAAACATGTCATAGAAATATCCTCTGCAGACTGTTCTTACATCTACTAGAAAGTCTGGCATTGCAGCCAAAACTTTAGAAACATCTGGAAATGCTTTTTTTGTCCTTCCTTCCTTCCTTCCTTCCTTCCTTCCTTCCTTCCTTCCTTTTTTCTCTTCCTCCTCCTCCTCCTCCTCTTCCTCCTCCTCTTCCTCCTCCTCCTCCTCCTCCTCCTTTGTGTGTATTGTTTAGAGTGAGGGGTTTCCAGACAAACATTGCATGTTTTCACTCCTAGTGAGTCCTAGCATCTTTAGATTTCTGTGCCTAACTTGGAGGGCCTGTCTCAGAGAATCCCAAAGAAATGTAGGATATTGTCATTTGCTCTTGGTTGCCCACTGGAACTTGATGATAAGACTCTGTTGCTGAAGAAACCTGGGTCACAGGACATGGAGAAATCAAGTAGGCACTGACTAGGGAGGTTCCTCCTTGCTGCCTGTTTTTGGTAATATCAGAAGTTGCTATGCAGGCTTCTGGGGTGACTGCCACTCATCAACAGTCTTATTCAGCAGCGAACCCAGTGAGCTACCATATCGAGTGCCAAGGCGAGATGTGCCCACAGGTGCAACAGCGGCATGAAGGTTTTTGGGGGTAACCAGCTGCTTTCTGATTTGTTTTAAGGCCTGTCACAGGAGAAAACTCATGTCTGCTATGGTAAACCTGGCTAAGAATCCATGGTTGGGGAATTGTTAATGCCCAGAGGGCGACTTACTACAATTATTTTGCTAAATGGAAGTAGTATCAGATTGCCCTCTAACTTCATATCTCTATACCTAGATTAGTGTGGTTCTCAGCGCTCCTGAGAAAAGTTTCTTTGTGCAGTGAAGGCCAGTTAATGAGGAAACACACAACCTGTCAATGTGCAGTGGCGTGTTTAGTCAGCTCCAAATGTGACAACTATTATCACACCCCTCTTCCTGAGGCTCCGGGTGGCAGAAGAGGGGCCAAAAATAAGGTAAGATCCAGAGGTTGGGTGATGGGCGTGAAGCACTGTTTCCTGGACATAACCCGATGCTGACATTCCCACCTCAAACTTTGGTGTGTATCTAGACTCCCAAGAGACTTGCTAGTCATCTTCCAGGACATTTCTTTTTCCCTTCTAGACTGACTCACCTGAAATTCAAGTTCTATCTACAGGATTGGAACCTTTTTCATTGAGCGATTATGATACAAACGTCTAAGATGCTTAAGCACTGTGGTGGAGTGTGCAGTCCCTACAATTTACAGATTGACTGGGCACCAAGTGCTCCCTGCTAGGTCCCATTTGGTTTGAAGGTACTCATTGCTACTTCTCTGATAAGGAAAGCAGGTTTTATTTGAGGCTAAGAAAGTTGGAGGTATGAGGGAGTCTGCCTCTAACAGTGCATGCTCTAGACAATGCCACAGAGCAACCTGGAAACACTTGCTGCTGCCTTATCTATGGCGTCAGGTTCATTCAACCCCGATGTCAGCTGGAACTGGATCGTGCAGCATGCCAGGGGTGAGCTCTAAGGCATGCGCGGTGGGGGGAGTGCGGAGGGAGGGGGGGCGAGTATAGGGGGTAGGGTGCTCAGGTTGGGTTGAAAAGGCACTTCCAGATCAAGAGTACCTTACAGTCTGGGAAATCTTCCTAAGCAGGACCCAACCAACAGGAGCCAAGCCACTCCCGCGACCAAGTCTCCTCACTTCCCGCTCTAATGTGCACAAAACTGCTGGAAGCCTAGGGGCGGCGGGCGCGTCATCACCATAGCCTTCCGCCTTCCCACTTGCTCTGGGCGCACGTGCTTAAAGAGTCCCTGCCCCTCCCGCCTCCGCGCGCCGGGCCGCAAGTTTCCTTCGAGAGGCGGGCGCACACCGCGTCTCCTCGCCACCGCCTCCCCGGCCCCCAGCGCCGCAGTCTCCGCCCGCGGGGAGGCGCGCGCTCCGGAGCCGGCCAGGGTGGGGCGCCGCGAGGGAGGGGTCCCAGCGCCAGCAGTCTTCGCGGCGCCCGCGACCAGCAGCAGCAGGTGGAGCCCCGCTCAGTCGCGAGCAGCACTTGGCCGGAATCCCGCGCCACAGCCGCCCGGCTCGGAACTGGCCCGCAAGGCTGGAGCCCACGCCGCCCCGGTCCGACCCAGTTTTCCCAGGCACCGGGTTACCGAAGCCGGCGGCCGGGGGACGCGGTTGGGGCCGGGGCCGGATGCATCTCCGTGCGCACAGCTGCGTTGGAAGGACCCCAAGCCAGGGTACAGGACTAACGGGACCTGGCTCGCCTCGGCCGCCACCTAAAGACTTGTGTTCGGGGACAGATCGTCTGTGGGATTGAGGACTCTCGGAGCCCCCCGCATCTGGCCGGCAGGACGCTCCAGAGTCTGGGTTGGCGCGCTCGCTTCACCGCTCCAGAGCGGACAAGAGGCTCTTTCCAGGGGACCGGACCTCCTCGCCTGGTCCTCTGTGGAGTCCTCGCACCCGATGCCTGTTGGTCTCAAGAGCCTCCCTAGTTGACACAGGTCTGCAGGTGTTCTCTTACTGGTTAGATTTCTTCTTTGGCTAGGGGAACAGTTGCCTGCTAGCGACATTCTGTGCCCGTGGCTGCTCCACGTCCAGGGTCTCCAGTCCTGCCCGTATCTTGCGGCTTTCACTGACCCTCAACTCTGCCTTTGCTTGTTGTGCGTGCTCCTAGCCTTTGGTTTTACCGGGAGTGTGCAGACGTTTTCCTGGCCCCCATTTTGGAGGGCACTGGTCTACAGGGAACGGCTTTGTGTGTGGTGGGATCGGGGGTCCTCAACCATGGCCTTCACTTTCGCTGCTTTCTGCTACATGCTGTCCCTGGTGCTCTGCGCTGCGCTCATCTTCTTCGCTATCTGGCACGTGAGTAACCTGCTGGCTTCTCTCTTTTGCCCCAAAGACCCTCTCAACCCCACCAGGCCCACCTTGTTTCCTCATGTCACCTGCCTTCTACACATTGCAGCCGTGGGCGGACTGTGAGGCCACATAGAAGCATTTGCTGAACAGACCTTGTCCATCTCCCTTGTCCCAGGGCAGTAGACACAATTCTTGGCATCCCTGAGGCCAGGCGGTACAGGTATGGGCTGGCGCACCTTCTTGCCCTGGCTGGAGCTTGTGACTCGCAAATCCTCTGCGCGGGGCACTCTCCTGGCCGTGGCAAAGTGTCCCGGGCCGGTTTGAAAGTAGTGGTTTAAAACCCCATCTGCCGGGCTCCCCCCCTCCCTATCCCCTCCTGCAGGAAAGAAGAAGCGCTGGCCGGTGGCCCAGGCAATTAGTCAAGTAACTATAACACTAAACATTTAAAATGTCAGCATCTGTGGTGGGTTTGCGTTCAGACATAATGGAGACAAAGTGGAAACACAACCAGAGCGCCTTGTAAGAGGAAGGAGGGAGAGGCCAGGCGGGAGGGGAGGGAAATCAAGAGGAATGGGAGGTTAAGAAGAGAGAGGGAGGAAGGACCAGGATAAATAAGGTTCCAGGTGTTGTAGATCTGGTCAGGACCATCATCCCTGGGCCCTGGCTTCCTTTTAGTGTGGAGAGCAGATGGGTCGTAGGTCAAGTGTGGTGTGGCTGTGGAGCCCAGGACTCCTGAAGAGGAGTAGGTCCCTGTGGACTGGGTCACATTTCACAAACCCTTGACCTCTTAGCTTCCTTCTGAGGCTGGTTAAGGTCCTCATTCTCATCCTGGGGAGGATGATCAGAAGGGCCAAGGTCCTAGTGGACTGATGCCTGCTGTTGACAGCCTTGCCCTTCCAGCAGGGTGGGGCGATGGGAGGGTCCCTGAGACCAACTCCTGGAGGCTCTGGGGAACCTTGAGAGCTTGGTACAATAGATGACCCAGAAGGGAGAAGACTGGGGAGTAGTGAGATGCTGGTGTTTTGTCTGAGTGGTTTCTAGCGTGAGAGGGTTTGTCTTAAAATAGAACCCTGCATCTCCTGCCACAAGGGCTGTGGCAAGGAGCAGAAGGAGAGCGTCTGGGGAGGAGGAAGGGGCTTCTAACCCCTGGACTCTGAAAGCCCCTGTAGAGCACATATAAATGTCCCCTCATTTCTAAGATTGTGTAATCACTTATCAGTGTGCTATAGGAATAGATTCCGATGCAGGAACTTGGGGGCTGAAATAAAAAGTCCTGTTAGTTAGATGTAATGGGATTTGTCCTCTCTGCCCTGGAATGCTGGGTCTATTCTACTGCAGACAGGGGATTTGAGGCTGTTGGCAATTGCTAAGGAAAAATGAAAACCGTACCAGGTTTAGGATAAAAGGAGGTTCAGGGTAGCCAGTTCCCAAGTATGCAGCAGAGATCTGCTTCCATGTTCTAAAGGAATTTCCTCGGCTTCTTTGGATTGGAAAGGGAGCCACATTCTTGAAGGCTAATACTTAATTTGCTTTTTGTTTCTGGTTTTGCTTTGTCTGGAGGGTAGCAGATCCCAGGAGCACCCCAAACTCCTTCAGACTTGGCGCTCACTGCACTGGTTCCTGAAGCAGGGTGGGTCCCAAGAAAGAATTCTCTTCTCTCCCTCAGGGTGCATGTGGGTGGGGATGGGGAGGGGAATAAACACTTCAAGAACAAAGTTAATTAAGTGGTTTGTGCAACTAAGTTGACCAAGTGACGTCTGAATGTCCTAGTGATCCTGCGCTGGCCTCTACCCCCAACCCTCATGGCCCAAACTGAGAAAGTACAATGTAGTCAAAATTCCAAGTCAGGTCCTGTTGGCACAGTTAGCGGAAGTGACATGGGTGACAACAGGCACAATCCCTGTTCCCTAGTCCTTTCCTTCTCTCTCTGAGTCAAGCAATCCGATTCCCATCAGTGATTTGATTCCTGAATGCTGAAAGGGGTGCTCAGATATGTCTGATTTCCTGACACACACACTGTGTGTTTGTGGATATTGGTTGAATGGTGGTAATTATATCAACCTAATATTCAGGAGAGTTAGGAGATGGTGCATTTGCACTTCTTTCCAGCATCTTATATTTCTATACATTCCTGGTCTGATGAGTCATATTGA
This sequence comes from Arvicola amphibius, assembly GCF_903992535.2. Lineage (NCBI taxonomy): Eukaryota > Metazoa > Chordata > Mammalia > Rodentia > Cricetidae > Arvicola > Arvicola amphibius. Next base: position 13,587,706 of record NC_052058.2, on the reverse strand, counting down.
TGGCTTAGCATGTATTGGCATCCCAAACAATGAATCCACATTTAATATGCAGTGGTTAAAATGCCTGCACTCCCTGGGCCAGAAGAGATGCAGGCTGTAGTTTTTTTTCCTTCTGTTTATCTGTAATGCACATACCTACTTAAGGGAAATAACGGAAGTTCCTGTTACCCAGTATGTAGTCCTCCACCCTCCGACCTGTGTAGTCTGGAGAAAGAGCTCTTAGGTGTACCTCCAGTTACCCCCCCCTCCCCTCCCTGACCTCCCGGGATATCTAGAAGCAAAGATGGATGTGGCTCATCATAGCACATTTAAATATTGATTTTTGCCTTGTAAATCTCTTTGCACTGTTTTCACATGAAACTATTTCCCATCAGCCACTGCTTTGGGTACATTTGTCTTGGTTTGCAGAAGCGGAGTGAGACTGAGCTCTTTGTTTGTTTGTTGGAAACCATGGGCTTTGTGTTCTTCATGGATATTGCCTCTCACACGCCAGGGCATCGTTAGGTCCTCATAGATGTCTTTTTTTTTTTTTTTTTTTACATGGGAAGAAACTATAGTTCTGAAACTTGCCCAAACGTGTGCAACTTGCTTGTATTGGATCTGGGATTTGATTGAGTCCGTGAGACTCTTACAGCCAAACCTTTCCCCAACTGTAATCACTGGCTTTGAATTATTGATTTAATAGTAGTTTCTACCCAAAAGCATTACCTTCTATGTCAGTAAGATATTTAGAATTGGAACTTCTGATTGGAGTATAGCAAAGTCAAAACAGTACACATCTTCCCGTCCCTTCTACCTTTTGTTTGTTTTCAGAGTATTGATATATAGTCCAGGCTGGTCCGGAATTCACCCCTCATCCCACCTCTGTCCCTGAAGTGCTAGGATTACAAGCACCTACTACTACACCTAGCTCTGTGCATTCTTCTTTAGAAGAAGAAATTCTACTTCATCTTCTTAGAAAGTAGACTTGCCTTATGAAAGCCAAAGGGTAGAGGTTCATTTCCAGAAGTTTGAAAATACAGCCATATGCAAGGGAACAAAAGTCACCCGCACCTTTCCATCCAGAGAAGACTGGATGTTTTTAAATGCATTTAAAAGGCTGCATGTGGATGCATCTCACAAGTGTCCTTGAAAGTTTGCCCTTCACGGAGCGATGTCTCTGTTTCCAGCCAGCTTGAGATGAACAGTGTTTACTCACAATTCCGAATTTTCTGGGCTCCAGCTTGGCCGAGCCTGTTTGCAGACGGTCTCATTACACAAACACAGATGAAGCTGCTCTGTGAAAAGATCAAAGATGCATTACCGCTTACTTCAGGCTTTTAGTTTTCCAGGTTTTAATGTCTAGAGTCCCCCTGAACTTCGGCAGTTAACAAATAAAATTAGTCCCCAGTGATGCTCTCTAGAAAGGCTTGATGTATTGCCCCATCTCGAAATGGCTTTGGGCTCATGCCGGCATTTACCCTCGGAGTTCGAGTGCACCCCACGGGTGATAATGAATCCTAGTCTGCTGAAGGGAAGTTTTACTTCAGCGTCTTCATGGCTGGACCCTTCGGCCAGTTCTAACCTGTCAGACGCAGCCACTAGGAACACGTCTCACTTTCCCCAGTTATTCACTTATAAGAAGAAAGGCGGGAGTGTTTTGTGAAACCAGATGCTTGGGGGGTTCATTGTAACCTTTTTCTTAGATATCCTCTTTGACCTGCTCTGAGCCAGGGGCAGCACAGCCCCTGCCAGCCCTTCCCTGGCCTCCACAGCTGGTCTGTTTGAATCAAGCCATTCTCTAGCATCCAGATCCAGCCACCCGCAGCTGCTGCCTGTCCACTCTGTCCCCGGCCACCCCACAGACTCTCTCCCACCCACATAGGAAGAGAAGGGCCTTTACTGCCCATCCTTGTTCTCTGCCACTGAGGATGATCCTGGGCATGGAGGAGCTTCATAATCTTTATACTGGACTCTCCTGCCATTCTGCCTGGCCTATTTCTGACTGCCCTTGGGGACCACACCCTAGGTAGCCAGGGGCATGCATCCTTTTCTGGACTTTGGTGCTTTGGAACCTAGAGAACTACAACTGATGCCAAAAGGACCAACGATTCAGGAGACTCAGAGTCCTTGATAACAGTGGGCAGTCCTCCTGCAAGGGCAGCCTGAGGAGGGGGGGAAGGGGCAGACAATGGTGAATCTGGTGGGCTCCCTCTGTCCAGTGTGATGTTTCCTTCTGCAAGGGGCTGGGGAGCACTGGTGAACCCGGAGGGCTCCCCACTGTCGGTTGTGATATTCACTTCTCGTTTCAGCTTGTGTTGAATGTTGGCTGGCCACTTCCCAAAGCCAGTCTTGTCATCATCGTATCTCCATCAATCATACTGTAAGAGCAGCGGAGGGAATAGAACTCAGAGGCTCTGGAAACAAGCCAGAGCTGGCTGAGCCTCATCAGTCACTGATGTTTCTAGGCTTCCTAAGCTTGGATGTGGCAGAGGTCCCAAGGCAGGTTTCTCTAACTCTTTGGTCTCTGAACAAAGGCAGGTGAAGCCGTGTGGCCTTGCCATGGGTGTTTCTACCTGTACGAACACTGAGAGCACATCTGACTTCACTTTCCTCCTGTCCCCTCCACTCACTGCTCTCTGTAGTCTGCTGTGTGTTCATGTGACTCTGCCCTCCGTTCTGGGGATCAGTTTTCTGCTACTGACTTTCTTCCCACAAAGTGAGAAGTGCCTAATGTCCCTGTCAACGTGCTGTTTGATGGTGTCTTCTCTCCATTCTTTGCTGTCACTGTCTTTTGCCTCTATGGGTTATTCCCTGCAGGATTCCACAAGGATGTGGGCCTAGTCATGGTCATATCCTCACTGACCTGTGTGTGGCAGGTACTGAACTGACCTAGTGCCCTGCACTGATGTGACAGAGGCCGTCATAAGGAAGCACTCAATGCCCTGCACTGATCAGGAGCACTCGCTGTCCTGCACTGATCAGGAGCACTCGCTGTCCTACACTGATCAGGAGCACTGCCTGCCCCTGCACTGATCAGGAGCACTCGCATGTCCTGCACTGATCAGGAGCACTCGCTGCCTGCACTGATCAGGAGCACTCACTGCCCTGCACTGATGGATATGACATAAGCCATGGTCAGGAGCACTCACCGTCCTGCACTGATGTTCACAGAGGCCATTGTCAGGAGCACTCACTGCCCTGCCCGTCTTGGTCTTTCCTGTTTGCTGTAATAGAATTGGTGCATTATTTAGTAGGAACAAGAGAAATTATTTGACTCACAGTTATGGGTGTTCACAGGTCCCGGATCTAAGGGCTTGCACCTGGCAAGGCCTTTTTTATGCCATCACAACATGATGGAAGGCACCACATGGCGTGAGAGCATGTGTTCAGGAGAGGGGAGGGAGGCTCCACACCCTGCTTTTAGAGCTAATTCTTCCCAGGATAACAGCTTTAATCCATTCATGAAGGTGGTATCCCATGACCTTATTGCCTCTTAAAGGTCCCACCTCTTCGTACCATCACAATTGCAATTAAATTTCAACATGGTTTTTGATTAAACAGTCAGACCATAGTACCCGCCCTCCATGAATTTCTCCACGTATGCTCTGGCAAACTCATTTCTTCCCTGGCTCAAGTCATGATCTCCCTTTTGTTGAAGCTGATTTCTTCCTTGAATATCGATTAGACGTGTTTCCCTGTATCATTAGTGCCTCACCTCACAACCGTGTCTCAGGTCTCCAAGTCTCTTCTCTCTCTTTTTTTTTTTTTTTTTTTTTTTTTTTTTTTTTTTTTTTTGGTTTTTCGAGACAGGGTTTCTCTGTAGCTTTGGAGCCTGTCCTGGAACTAGCTCTTGTAGACCAGGCTGGTCTCGAACTCACAGAGATCCGCCTGCCTCTGCCTCCCGAGTGCTGGGATAAAGGCGTGCACCACCGCCGCCCGGCAAGGTCTCTTATCTTGCAGACAGGTTTTGCACCCCCAAATCCTGCCCCCTTTCTCTTTAAGTTCTTCTATCAGACCACACAGTATGCTGGGAGTGGATTAAAGCCAAGTGCTCTGCATCCGTTATCCAGCTTGGACAAGGTCGGTGTTTGCCAGAGATGTTTCTTCCCCTGATTTTAAGATATTTGTTGACCGCCTTTGACCCATGCTCTATGCCCACAGTGCTTCTTCGCTCAGTGCCTGCCAAGGACACTGGAAGACCTCTGCTGGGGCCATCTCTGGGTACAGTTAGTGCTATGTAGGCCTCTCTGTGGTCTTGCCATTGCTGTTCGTGTCTTCCTTGTGGCTGTATTCCCATTATTTCTTGGACCCTACACTGTGTTCCTCTTTCTACCCTGAGTGCTTTCCCCATGTTTCTGTCTGGTTGTTTTTCTTTCTGCCTCTTAGTCCTGCCTTTAGGCCAGGCCTGCATCTGCCCCCCGTGGACTGCCTGCCTCAATTGCCCATTTGGTTCCCACACTGAACTCGTGTGCCTTCATCACTCAAGGCTTCAGAGGACCTGGTCCTCACCTAGGGACCTTTCCACTCCCTCTTTCTTAGTTACTGTTAGGCGTTAGCTTTCTGTCATGAAGAGAGCGAGCTATAAAGATTCTCGTGGGCTCAGAGATCTGAAGTAGTAGCTCATGACCCTGTGGCCCGATGGTGTTGGGTCTCTATTGAGGTAGTCCATCATGGGTATGAAGCAGAGAAAAAATCATAAATCATATGAACCAGGAAGCAAAAAGAAAGAGAATGAAGAGATTGGGGTCCCTTAATCTCCTGTAAGGGCACACCCTAGAATGACCTCCTAGTAGGCTCTATCTCCTAAAGATACTGCCTCCAACTAACTGTGTGGCTCCAAGACTGAGCCTTTAATCTGTGACCCTGGGAACATGCACCATCCAAACACGGTCACACACACACCTGTACCATCTACCTTGCCTCCCTCTGCATGTCATCCGCATACTAAAACCCCTTCTGGCTTTTACTTACAGACCGTAAAGGACTTCCAAGACTAGGTCCAGTTAGCAGTTTCTTCTCACTTGACATCTGTGCTCCAGCCAGTTCCCACGTGGGCTCTTCCACATCCCTGGAATTGCTGTCTATTCACCTCCATTCCTTATTGGGCTGCTGAGTTCCAGCCTTACATTCTCTGTGAAGCCTCCACACACCCTATCCATTTCTTCCATCCCTTGCCTTATATCCCATGGTTCCACTGGTCATGCAGCCCTAGGCTCCTGGTTCATGGGGATTGGAACTGCTGATGTCTGTTGTGTCCTCAAGTGCATGGTGGCACAATGATTAGAGCCACTACTGCAGAATAAGTCCATTCACCATCCAGCTAATGTACTGGACAAACCAAGCTTGACGAATTCTTCCTTGATGAATAGCTTCCTAGACTTACAATTGTCATAGGGAGGGGTTTCTAAAATTATACATTTCTGGACCTGCAGGAGGCCTGCAGCATCCCCGACATGGTGGCTCTGTGAGGGAAGGTTGTCCACTGTCTGTTCTGTGAAGAGACACATGACCAAGGCAGCTCATAAAAGGTGTTTAATTGGGAGCTGGCTCACAGTTTCAGAGGGTTAGTTGCACGTGCATCACGTCAGGAAGCATGGCAGCAGCAGGCTCTGTGCTGGGGCAATAACTAGGAGCTTGCGTCTGGTCCACAAGTACATAGGAAGTGAGTAGAGAGTGAGACTGGGCCTGACAGGAGACCTTGAAATCTCAAAGCCACCCCAGTTGACACACCCTCCTCCACAAGGCCGCACCTCACAATCCTTCCTAAAGTATCTACCAAATGGGAGCCAAACATTCAAATACATGAGCCTATGGGGGCCATGCTTGTTCAAACCACCACAGCATTGAGTTTTATAGTCCAGCATCTCTACGCAGAGGGGAGATGCTCAAAGGGACGTGTCAGGGGTGAAGGTCTTGTACTTGCAGAGCAAACATTCCTACTCATTAAGCCTTCTCACCATCCCGTGATGCCCATAAGAATTTTATTACATTTAGTGTGTGTGTGTGTGTGTGTGTGTGTGTGTGTGTGTGTGTGTGTGTATGAGTGCGCACATGCACAGCCATGGTATGTGTGGAAGTCAGAGGACAGCTTGTGGGAGTCATTGTTCTCTCCACCATGTGGGTCCTGGAGATCATCCTCACGCTGTCAGGCTTGGTGACCAGTGCCTTTTCCTGTTAAGCCATCTCCCCAGTCCCCGTGAAACCCATTTTTTAAATCATAATTGTGAAATACGCCATTCTCTCACACCGCTTGGCGGCCAGATGTAGATAGTCTCCTTGTGGCTCAGAAGACGCAAATATTAAATCCTAGCTCATATGTTTGCAATTCAGGTCGCTTGTTCTTATGGTGACTGAAGGGACCTCAGAAAGGAAGCTGAATTGTGCAGCCTGGAGGAGAGGCACACCAAGTGAGTCCTGCTACAGACAGGGCAGCTGTGCCCATGCATTCCAACCTCAGATCTGGGGGGCTAGGGTGGCTGCTGCTGGGGGGTCATTTATGTTCAGTGTCTGGATCTTTATGGGTGACTGAGATTTTGTATGCTTAATAGCACTGGGATTCTGATTAAATCTCTTAAAGGTCATGAAAACTCCCAAGTGCACAATTAAGTCCTGAGTTGGTCTGTGAATAAGCAATGTAGAACTTAATGATGAGGCTGGCAAAATATTTTTAATTTAGCATAGGGTGAGAGGCAAACATGAGACTTTCTTACATATGCTAAAATAAAGCTAAACAAAGCAAGAGAAAGGTATCTAAACCAAGGGTAGCCTGAAGTGTAGCCACCGCATTTCCCTTTACCACCGTGTGGTACCTGGGATAGGGAGCTTTAAATGCTGACCTGGTGAGAACTAGAATCACCTGGAGGAGAGTCTAAGTGTGTTGTCAACCTTGGATTGGCCTGTGGGCGTGTCTGTGAGGGATTGTCTTAATTAAGTTAAAGAGTGTGGGAAGATCCACCCACTGTGGGCAGCACTATTCTTTAGGCAAGGCTCCTGAACTGTTAAGAGTGGAGAAGTAGAACCGACCACAAGCAAGCAAGGGACAGGCAAACACAATAGAATATCACTGCAGTGAGCATGAATACATACATACAGTTTCTCACAATGGTGGAAGTAATGTGACTGGTTGTTTGAAATTCTTGCCTTGACGTCCCCACGAGGAATGGTCACCTGGAGTTGTAAGTTGCCACACTTTCCCCTGCAAGTTGCTTCACGTCAGGATGTTTTATCACAGCCACAGAGATGACACTCAGCATCCTAGACATTAAAAAATGTGACAGGCTTAAGAAGGTGGTCCTACAGCAGGATGTGGGATTAAAGACTCTGCTTAGGATCCCAGGGTGGATGAAGATGCTCTAGGAAGATGTTCGAAGTCCTGTGGTGGGCATTGGAGGCACCTGCCTGCCTTTGCACCCCGTCTCCCACCAGCCGCCATCTCAGGGTCCCAACACCACACTTAGACTGTATCAGCCTTTGGATGTGTTTGTTCGTTACTCTGGCCACAAAGGAAAATCATCTCTCCTGAATCTAAATCCCCGTGTTCTTTTCCACGGGATGCCTCTGTTCTCATCTCAGCCATTCTGCGCTTCAGTCCGTGCCAGCTCCCACGACACCGACAAACTCAGGTGGTTCATTTGGACCCCTGTATGTGCACCTGTGTCCTCGCACACTTTAACATGTGAACACGTGCCTTGGCTTCTCAAATGATGCAGAAGCTGATTGTAAGAGTGATTTCAGTCTGGAGCAGTCATAGAATTTTTGAGGGACCATGGTGGCTGCATGTTGACACATGGCTGGTGGGTGGTGGCTCTCCGACTGTTGACAGGGATAAGTCATCTCTGGCAGCTCATTTGGTCTGTGAAGCCAGAAGTTTACACATTTCATCATTGGAAGAAGAGGGAGTCTGTTAGCTTTGGGGTAGTGGTGAACCCTGTAGAGCAGGGCCTAGCAATTGGCCCTGCTGGGTGGCGTGCTGCAGGTGCTGAGCACAACATACACTGGGATGCCTCCTGCGTCTTCTCTGTGGCTAGAAGAAGGACCAGTGTGGTATAAAGGCCTGTTTGGTACAGGGTTCAGGAGCCCAGGAAAGTGTCGTTTTAGTAGAGTGTCTCCGTGGCATTTGCCAGGCCCGAGTTCAACCCTCAGCACCAGAAAACAATCACAAACACACAACAAAACTGTGCCTCTGTGGCTGCTACGGCCTCGATATGTGCAGGCACAGGAGGGCAGGAGCTTGCTGCTTCTTCTGTCTCCAGAACTTGTGCAGATGCTAATCAAGTGTGTATGGAACTGGATTGTTTTTTGTCCAGCTGTCAGCTAATTAGTCTCATGCACAACTAAACTCAGCCTGGCTCCCCCGTTGCCTGTTTCCTCTAGTTCGGTCCTGCGTCTAGCCTTAGCTATGTCTCCTCCGACTGCCTGGGAGAGAAAGGGCTCTCGTTGGCTCTACAGCTTCTACTCTGGGCTCTGTGTAGCTTCTCTAACATTTTAAAATTTGATTTTCTTTTAAAAAGTTGTGGCACAATACAGAAGATATTGTCTTAACTATTTTAACTCTCCTTTAAAACATACAATAAGTACATTGTTCATAAGTTGATGGTTTTGCACCCATCCACCACCTGTCTCCAGAACTTCACCTCTAAACTCAAATCCACCCCCATCAATAGTAACTTCCTGTTCCCTTTAGTACTGGCATCTTCCTCTTCTACTGTCTATGGATTTGACAATTCTAGGTACCTTATTTATATAAATCGAGAAAACAGCATTTTTTTCTTTCTTCCTGGCTTGTTTCACCTTAATGTCATGCCTGCAAGTTTCACCTATGTGATGGCATAGATGACCATTGGGTTCCTTGTTAAACCCGAGTGCCGTTCTATTAGGTCTATATGCCACGTGCTACATAGCCACTCGTCTGTCAATGAGCACGCGGTAGGATGCCGAATCTTGGTTGTTGATTGGATTGGGAGATGCCTAGTGAACTGTCAAGGTGCACTCTGAGTGTGGCTGTGAGGTCATTTCCAGAGATGACTCATCCATGGGTAGGCAAACCCTAAAGACTCACCCTGAATGTATGTGGCCTCATTTAGTAGACTGGGACATGGATGGAACTAAAAGCAAGAGGAAGAGGAAAGAGGGAAAGCTTATACACCTGCGTTCTCTATTCTTCTACAGTGAGCATATATCCCATTTTTTTTCTGTTGCCCCCATCTTTGTTCATAGCACCAAGATGATTCCCGGGCCTGTGAACATCAACTTGTGGTGAGTCTCTAGGGTATTTCATGCCTCTAACCTCAGATGTGGCTCCATGATTGGTCTTTCTTACTGAATACTGCCAGCCTCTTAGGTGGAGAAGCTGCTGAGGCCATCGTGGGGCTGATCAGTCTCTGTGTGAGTCAACCTAATGAACTCCCTCTTGTAATTGTGCATATTCTCTTGGTTTAGGTCCTCTGGAGAACCCTGACTAATCCTCTTGACTTACTTCCGTCTTGTCATTGTGAATGACTCTACAGTGAGCATCGTACACAAGACCAGCTACCAGTTCTGTGCAAATAGTAAAAGTAGAATACCCGGATCACATGACCATTCTGTGACTCCTCTAATCTTACACAGAGAAACTCTCTGGGTCTCTCATCTCTCATCTTCTCTGTCTGCTCTTCCTGTCCCTTTGGCCCCTGGCATGGTACCATTCAAATTAACCATACTTCTCTTGCTGTGATCAAATGACCGAGAGAAACGGTTTTAAGGAAGCAAAGCATTATTTTGCCCCCTTTCAGCCTGCCATGGCACGGAGGGTGTGGTGGAGCAGAATAGCTCTCATCATGGCAGCTAGGGAAGCATGAAGAAGGGAGAGGGACCCAAGGCAAGCATATTCAATAAGAAGCAACTTCCCTTCAGCTAGGTCCCAACTTCTTAGAGTTTCCAGAACTTTCCAGAATAGAATCACTTGGATCAGGCTTCCAACAACAGACCACTGGGACATCCCAGATATGTGCACTGAAATACATGGCATGCTGGGTGGTGGTGGCACACACCTTTAATCCCAGGACTCTGGAGATTGAGGCAAGCAGATCTCTGAGTTCGAGGCCAGCCTCGACTACAGAGAGAGAGAGTTCCAGGGCTGCACAGGGAAACCCTGTCTCAAAGGCGGAATGGGGGTGGAGGAGAAGAAGAAGACGGAGAAGGAGAAGGAGAGAGCAGAGAAGGAGAAGGAGAAGAAGAAGAGAAGAATGAAGAAGAAAGAAGAAGAAGAAGAAGAAGAAGCCGAAGAAGAAGAGAGAAGAAAGAAGAAGTTGTTGAAGTTGTTCCTGGCCAGGTTTATTGCATTATTTCTATTCTATAAACAATTGTAGATCCTTACTTAAATCTTATCATTAGCTTTAGTTGCCAGAAATTATAAATGGTCCTTAAGCAGAGATTTTAAATTCTAAATCAAAGACCACTCTTCCAGGAGTCTGCCTGTGACCATAGCCAGTTATTTCAGGGATTCCACCCAGAAGAGATTAGTAGTGTTTCCCATAATTTTAGGGTGGAGGAAGTTCAGGGCTGTCTGTGAAGTGACAATGCACCTGCTATTAGGAGATAAAAAGGGTATCTTGCCAAAAAAAATTTTTGTACTTCATTAAAACCTGATTTGCATTTCTCATCTCAAGTCAGTGCAGAGGTGCAGGATGCCCTTAGGCAGTGCTGGGGTGAGAGGAGGGGGAGGGGTGGGCCAGGCAGGCAGCCTTGCCTGTTTTGTAGGGAGGGGGGCAGACAGGACTCGCACACTCACTGTTGTGCTATGTTGGGCACTGCTGTGGGCACAGACATGGAACATCTGCCAGTTCACTGGGAGATAATTTGGAGGCTCACTTCATTTTTTATTCTTTTAATCCTGCCCTGAGTCATTTGAGTCATGAAAGTTTGTGTGTATGTGTTTTCAGTCAGATTCATTAAAAGATAAGATTATGGGCTGGAGAGTTGGCTCAGTAGTTAAGAGTACTTGCTGTTCTTGTAGGGGACCTGGGTTTAATTCTAGGCACCTGCATGGTGGCTTGCAGCATCTATAATTCCAGTTCCCAGGGGATCTGACACCCTGACCTGTAGGCATCAGACATTCATGTGGTGCACAGACTTACATGCGGGCAAAGCACCCATTCAGATGAGAGAGAGAGAGAGAGAGAGAGAGAGAGAGAGAGAGAGAGAGAGAGAGAGAGGAAAATGGTAAGACCAATCACTGAACACCACCACTAAAATGTCTTAGCAATGTAAGTCTGTGCTTACCCAGACACCTGTCTTGTCTGGATAGTTTGTTCTCTTTCCTCCAGTAGCAGAATGAGGTGAGAAGCAGGTGGAGAGGCTTATGTACCCTCTGGTGCAGTTGGTAGAGTACAGGTCGAATGTCCTAGTGGAACAGCAGCATCCTGATGCCGGGGCTGAGGACTCCCATCCTTTTATGTTTACTCTCCTCCAGGGTGTGAGCAGCTTCACTTCCCCAGACTGTTTGGCCAGAGGGAGAAGAGCTGATTATCCTTTGAATATACACACTATCCACAGATAGTGTGCTTAAGATGGGCTTTGGCTGACCCATTGGTTCCCATTCTCTGTGTCTTTTTCCCTCTCATGAGGGAAACCACAGACAGGCACTACACATGCCTTCCTCTCTCCTTTCATCAGCTTTCCATTCTAGCCTTTCCAGGCATAGATCCCACTTACATTGTTTACATTGTATCCAGTGATAAATCAGGTAGAATTCATATTGTTTACATGTATGCACTGATAAATAAGATAGAATTCATATTATTTACATTGTATCCAGTGGCAGATTAGGTAGGCTTTAGCTCCACACCCCCCCCCCCCCCCCCCGCCCTATAGCGGCTCTGGCTGGGTTCTTTAGCAGTCTGTGGTTGTATGGTCCTAGAATTAGGGACTCTGGTCCCCTCCCCTCTTCCTCTCCTCTCTTGTTTTATTTGTTTCTGTCTGCTCCCCTCTCTGCTCCTTTCTCCATTGCTCCCAGGCCTCCTTTTTATTTCTTCTCTGCATGTGTCTCCGATCTTTTGGAGGCTGGCACAGTATCACTTAGCCCAGCTGGTAGGTTCCAGGGCTGGGAAAGTAAGCTGCCACCACCTCCCACCGCCATGATGTCTAGAACCGTGGGCTGACATTTCCAGTGCATCAGTTTTCAGCATCTGTGTTCACATGGTCCATTTTGACTCTGGGATCTGCTTCTCCTGCTGGGGAAAGTGCAGGGGAGGAGATGAAGTCTTGGCACCAGCTCCCTTTTTTTCTTCCTTATTGGCAACTGATTCATGAACTCTAAAAAAAGAGTTGATAGCAACATGGCTGGCTAGCCGTGGCAGCCCAGATGGCCCCCTATATAATAGAGACATTTGTATCTTGGATTAAAAACTATTTAAATGTGTTCTGCAAACCTTATCAGGAAAAGGAATTAGTATTTTCTCTGAAGGAGTATCAGTACAAAAAGAGTTAAATGATGAGCTAGTTCTTTGGGGAGGTAAGATGAAAATAGGATTGGGAAGTCTAGAGCCTGGGTGGATTCTGAGAGTACTACTCTATTTCATGAGGAGCCCTAGATATCAGAAGAGAGGTCCAATATGAACCTGCATATGTGGATTTTGTGCTACATGTCTGGCCGTTCTGCTTGTAAGCAGAAGTTTCTGTCCTGCCTGGTCCTGCAGCCGTTCAGTCCCAAAGAAACATACAGAAGCTTATAATAATTATAAACTGTTTGGCCCATTAGCTTAGGCTTATTATTAACTAGCTCTTACAACTTAAACTAACCCATAATACTTATTATCTATGTTTAGCAATGTGACTTGGTACATTTTTTCATGCAGCATTTTCATTTTGCTTCCTCTGCATCTGGGTAGTAACTACAGACAGAGCCTTTCTTCTTCCCAGAATCCTCTCAGTCTGGTCACACTTGCCATATACTTCTTGCCTGGCTACTGGCCAATCAGCATTTGTTAAACCAGTAAGAGTGACAAAATCTTTACAGGGTACAAGAGCATTTTCCACAGATGTGCCTGTGTTGCAAACTGCTTCACACTGTTCACAGACAGACCAGGACCCAAAAGGACCAGTTTGGGAGTTGATGTGTAATTGGTCCCATTTCCCAGCTCTGTGGTCACTGGGGAACAACCACGATGACCACATTCTATTACAGCCACTCTGTGGGACTGCCTGAGATCTGGAACAGACTTTCAGTGTCCTTATTGTCATGGGTCATTGGTAGGTCACTGGGTGGAGAGGGGACCTTCATTTGATGAGGATTGCTGGACTGCCAGGGCACAGACTGGTTCTGGGGACTCACAAGGGTTGGAGTGGGAGGTAGGCTGGGAACAATTTTTTTCTCTTTTCTTCTGTCTGTCTTTCTTTCCTTCTTTTTAAAGGTCTTTCTACTGTAACCCTGGCTGTCCTGGAACTTGCTACGTAGACCAGGCTGGCCTCGTACTCATAGAGAACCACCTGCTTCTGCTGCCTGAGTCCTGGGATTAAAGGCATGTGGCACTACTCCCAGTTTGGGAACAAATTCTTAAGAGCTATGGAGATGAAGTGTGTTGAGTGGTGGATGGGGAGAGATGGTCTCTTAGGGAGTATGAAACCGTTATCTGAAGAGAGAACAGGACATTAAGCAGGTATAGTGTCCCCCGAAGCCACTCCATTATTGCTGGACTGAGACTGAGCCTGGGATATTTTTTCTTGGAGGTGATAGGAGGCTCTAGAGACCAATTGGGAAATGAGCAGAGGCCAGCATCACATAGGTGCTGACTGGAGAAATGTCTGGTGTTTGGTCTTGACACGGTTCTCTCCCATTGGTTGGCAGTTTTAAACATATAAAGTCATGGCCTAGAAAGGGACCAGCAGCTGACAGACTGTGCACTCTCAGCAAACCTCCTCCTGACCTTAGGCAGGCCCTACACCTCCAGAGTCTCTATTTCCTTGTATGTGAGGTGCAGGTCCTGGAGGAAGCAACCTGAGACCTGGTTCTGGGTCCCACACACTGCCTGCTTCCTTTCTTCTCTCCTGTTCAGTTTTCCTTTTCCGTTTTATAGCCTCAGCTCTCTGTCGGGTGTGCATCATTGCGGTTCTAGGAAGTCAGTCTAAAGAGGGATTTCTGGAAAGGAGCCAGATCCCTGAATGGAGGAAAAATATAGAAAACCAGCCTTTGCTCTCTGCTCCACAATCACTCTCTCTCTGGGACATTGTGAGCATGGTTACCTTAAGCCAAGTATGACAGGGTCTCAGGCATAAGGGAATGACCTGGGTCACTGTCCCCCTAGAACAATGCTAAGGGGGCAGAAACAGAGAATTCTGCAAAGTTCAGACTGCAGGACAGTGGTGTAAGTGTGGGTGACCAGAAAATACCAACGTTCACTGCCTGGTCACCTAGGTTTTGTCTTTTAGCCTGTCATATTACCCATACTCGAGAAAAGCAAACCTTTCTCTAAAACAAGGGATCCACAGATTCCTGAATGTATTGCCTTCCCATGGAGCTATGGGCAAAGAGCATATTTAGCTCCATTTTCAGCTTGATGAGGCTGTGGTCTGGCTAGCAGGACTGATTTCCTGGGCTGATAGCCCTGAATGTATTCCTCCCCCAGGTGATGACTGTCTACTGGCTCTCAGCAAAGGGCTTGGCTTCTCATTTTCAACACTTCTGAGGCCTTGGAGGCAGCAGCATGCTTCTGTGACAGGCATCGTCCCCCACCCCTGCAGCTCCTCAGCAGCACAGCTCATAGCTACCTAGATGGGAGGAACAGCCATTGTGTGAATCAAGAGTAAGAAAAAAAAAAAAGAGTCCCTGGGCTTAGAGAGATCTTCTCAAGCGCAAGGACCCGAGATCAATCCCCACAGCCCACATAAAAAAAGTTAGGTATGGTGTCACGTGTTTGTAACCCTGGAGCAGTGGAGGCAGAGGCAGGCAGATCCCTAGGGCTCATTGGCCATGACCTCATTCACCTGTGCTGAGAAGTACCCTGCTACATACAGCCAGGCAGGAAGGATCTCTTCAGCCCTGTCTGTGCCACTTACTATGACCCCCACATCTCCGCCAGCCCACTGGCTCGCAGAATTGCAGAGTCAGCAACTTTTGTCATTGTCTGGAGTTAAGTGATTTTGCTTTGTGAATGGGAGGGAGGCAACCTCATTTACCTCTTAAGGGGGGCTGTTGATGGAGGAGTGTCTATGTGTTAATTTCATTGGCTAATAAAGAAACTGCCTCGGCCCTTTAATAGGATAGAAAATTAGGTAGGCAGAGTAGACAGAACAGAATTGTGGGAAGAAGGAGTGGGCAGACGCTTCAGGCAGTCACCATAAGCAGTCGCCTTGCTTCTCCTCTCTGAGATGGACACAAGTTAAGACCTCTCCTGGTAAGCCACCCCTCATGATGCTATATAAATTACTAAATATGGGTTAAAGCAAGATATGAGAATTAGCCAATAAGAGGCTGAAACTATGGGCCAGGCAGTGTTTTAAAAGAATACAGTTTCCATGTAATTATTTCGGGTAAAGCTAGTCAGGCGCCACGGGAGCCGGGCAGGAATGCAGCCCGTGCAGATCAACTCTACAGGCTGTGATATTGTGATATTGTGTGGATTGCCTGGATCTTCTGATAAAACCAGTTCTGCTCTCCATTCTGGGATGGTTACCTAGAGGTCAGAGGAAGTTAAAGCCACAAGAGAATAGGCTCTGGCTGCCTTGTGCCGATTAGAAGTAAGTTCTACAAGGAAGACAGTGAGTTCAGGGGTCTGGAATGCACATTGATTCAGATGCCTTGGGACAGCTCAGTTGGCTATTGTTCACACCCATGAGTGCCCCACCCAAGCCTGTTTATACCCATGAGTGCCCCACCCAAGCCTGTTCACACCCCACCCAAACCTGCTCACACCCATGAGTGCCCCACCCAAGCTCGTTTGCACCCATGAGTGCCCCCAAATCCTGTTCACACCTACCAGTGCCCCACCCAAGCTCATTTACACCCATGAGCTCCCCACCCACCCAAGTCATGTGAAAAGCTGAGCTGCAGAGTCCTGCTTCTTGATCCATTTAAATTTCCCCTTCTCCTATCAACACACTAATCAGCCATCTGGGCAAGAGGAGAAAACATAACTAGCCACACAGTCCTCCAAACCCCATGGTAGTGAGAGGCTTGGGGTTGGGGTTGAGCCAGGAGCAGGGTGAGTGCCCTGCTGCTGGACATGCAGGGCCCTGCGGGCACTCCATCCTGGCTGTGTCCTGTGTTGGGCTCTGTTGGGTAACTAGGATGTCTTCTCCACTGCTCTGAATCTAGCCTCCTGGGACCATCTGGGTATTGTCTTCTCATTAGAACTGGAGAGTCCTTTAACCCAAGTGGCCAGGTGTTGTGGTTGAGGTCACATTTATGGGAAACAGCCTTGAGGGAGCTCCGAGTTTCCTATGTGCCAGATTCTTGTTCCTTTTTCATACATGCTTTATAGCTACATAAGTCAAGAATATGGACACGTGTCCTTGGTCCTTTCAGTTGTGTGTGCCAAGTAGTCACACCTCCTTCACTACTCACAACTGGATTAGATAAGTTAGGTTGTTTTCTAGATGGGATAATGAGAAATGTGTTAATTAGATTAAGACGTAATAGTGGTGTGCGCCTGTAATCCCAGAACTCAAGATTATGGTCAATTCATGTAACATGGAGGGCCGGCTTGTTGGGGTTTCTGTCCCGCCTGGTACCCCACAGCCAGCAAGTCCCAAAGAAAATCACACAGAGATCTCCATAAATTATAAAACTGATTGGCCCATTAGCTCAGGCTACTTATTAGCTCTTGTATCTTATATTAACCCATTATTCTTATCTATGTTAGCCACGTGGCTCGGTACCTTTCAGCCTTATATCTTGCTTCTCAGTGGTCTGGGCTGGAATGGGAGGAATGGGCTTCCTCCTTCCCAGCATTCTCCTGTTCTCATCGCCCTGCCTCTACTTCCTGCCTGGTTGACACACCTATACTTCCTGCCTGGCCAATCAGCGTTTATTTAAAACATGATTGACAGAATACAAACAATTCTCCCGCACCAAATTCAAGGCTAGCCTGAGCTACATAGTAAGACCCTGTCTCAAAAAAAAAAAAAAAAAAAACAAACCCCAAAACAAAACAAAACAAAAAACCCAGAACCTGAAAGACAAAAAAACAGAACAAGGGCGGGAATGGGTGGTGCTGGGAAGATGGCTTTGTGGGCAAAGTGCTTGCTGCGTAAATGTTAGGAATTGAGTTCAGATCCTCAGAGTCCACATGAAAATCTGGGTACGGTGGTGCACACCTGTAATCTCAGTGCTGGCGGTAGAGACAGGTGGATCCGGAAGACTTCCTGGGCAGCCAGGCCTCCAGGCTAGCGAGCTCGCTCCAGGTTTAGTGAGAGGTCCTGTCTCAAAAAATGGAGTGGAGAGCGACGAAAGAGAAAGACACCTGACGCTGACCTCTCGTCTAAACACACACACACACACACACACACACACACACACACACATGCACACACATGCACACACATGCACACACATGCACACACATGCACACACATGCAGGCACGCACATGCGCATGCACACACACATAGATACTGTATAACTAATATAATATTAAGTTAATCCCCATATTTAAGAGATTACATAGCCCTGAGGAAGATGTTAGAGGGTTTTGAATATTTCATTTATATATCATCATCTCTCTTTATCAACCCTTGACCTATCAATCAGCCTGTTAAAAATCACATTTCTATCATCTATCATCCATCATTCATGTATCTTCACCAGTCCACCTCTCTATCCGCCCTCTATCTACCTAGCCACCTGCTAACTTTTCACCTGTCCTTAGGCGAGATCTTCTCCCCTGAGGAGCAGGCTTGCATTCAAGAGGCAGACGTATGATCTCCAACCCTAACCCAGTCATGCCGCAGCTGGGGGTCTGGCTCAGAACCACTCCTGAGAAGCAGCCACTCTCTCTCTGGCTTGTTGGGTCTTGAATAATCAAAGAAGACAAGATGCTTGCCTTGGTTTCCTGTGTTCTGAGCTGGTTCTCATCCGCTTCTCTGCTTTGTGTGTGGTGTAGAGACTGCGTGTTTTCAGGAGTGGGTCATCCCTGGTGTGAAGACTGTGTGTTTTCAGGAGTGGGTCACCCTGATGTGAAGCTGTGTTTTCAGGAGTGGGTTACCCTGGTGTGAAGACTGTGTGTTTTCAGGAGTGGGTCATCCCTGGCCCTATAAACCATCATAGAAGCCACGCCCTTTCTCTCTTTGGCAGTGTCATTTGATTTTATATAGCCTTACATGCTACAAGGCTGAACCAGGTTGTGACAGAGTGTCCCCAAGTGGTAACTGAGGTCTCATTGCTCACACTGTCAGCTTACCATCTCTGCCATCTCACACAATAGGGACAAAACACCATGATGTTGTGTTGTGATCTCTGAGGCCCCTCCTCACCTCTCTGTCATTCTGATACCTGCCCTCTGTGTCCCTCCAGCTGTCCCCACTTTGCCAGTGGTGGCTGCCACCCTTGCCTACAGAGAACTTTCATATTTGTTTTTCAGATGGATGAGTAAGAAAGAAATAAAAATTAAACTAGTAGCATTTCCTGTTTAAAGTTTCCAGGATGGAAACCCCACTTTGCTTGTTTTCAACATAACGATACAGGAGAGAAAAGGCTCACTGCGTGAGATTCAGAAACATGGCCATGGGAAGGCGTGGTCAGCCTGCAGAGGGCAGAGAAATCCTGCACTTTAGACCCCACACTTCTGAGTGTCAGAGCAGACTTTGGGGGGGGGGCTTAACAGCCTGCATGGCCCCTGAGAGACCTCCCGGGTGAGATGCTGCAGTGGGTAGGCACAGGATTCTGGTCAAGAGTTAAGAGCAGTCAGAGATCCCCAGGCTCAGAGGACATGGGCAGGCTTCAGCACATGTCCTGTCCTCCGCCACAATCCTCCTCTGATTTGTCTTTTCTGACTCTGATAGATTTTCCCCATCTGACTGGGTCTCAGTTTCCTGCTCTGTAAGGGTGAGGTTGCAGGGTTAGTGCTTTGCTCTTCCCCCTCTCCCGCCCCTAGCATCCTTTCTCGGAAGGCTTTGGTGTGTTCAGGATTCCAAGTCTGGCTTGCAAGAAAAGTCAGACATGCAGCACTTAGGTAGCTTCCGGAAACACTAGGCCAGACCATCACTCTGACATCCCATGTCTCTTTGAGTCTTATTCTGTCATGTAGTAGGAGCTGTGGGCAGGCCTGCTTTTTGTCCTGCCTGGCTCCCGCACAGCTAGCTTAAAACCTGAAATAACAACACACAAATTGTATTCTTTTAAACACTGCTTGGCCCATTAGTTTCAGCCTCTTACTGGCTAACTCTCATATTTTGATTAACTCATATTTAGTAATATGTGTAGCACCACGAGGGGTGGCTTACCGGGAAGATTCTAGCCTACGTCCATCTTGGGTCGGAGCTTCATTGCATCTGACTCATTTCCCTTCTTCCCAGCATTCTGTTTTGTCTACTGTACCCACCTATGTTCTGACCTATCAGGCCAAGCAGTTTTCTTTATTAATTAACCAATGAAATCAACAGATTGATAGAAGACCCTCCTCCATCACTGTCATTCTCCTTCCAAGACCCTTGCCTCAAGCACAGGTCACCATGCTCCTTCCTCTCAGTTTGCCCCACATCTGGCCCTCCAACACACCTTTATTTCCTTTATTTCCCATCAGTCTCCACTTCCACTTTCCATCCTGCAAGAAGTCTCTGACACTGCTGCTTCTTCTGTCTAGGATTCCTGTTTGCCTTGGGGTCCACAGAAGGTGCTGTGTACTCCTCTCAACAGGCAGGGAGCCTTTCTGTGTTGCTTAGGAAATGGACTCCCTGGCTCATCATCTGATCCGTGAATTCTTTCTTCTTTGAGGAGGGGACATCTATATAGTTCCTCACATTCCTTTCCCAGCAAGAGTGCAGGGGGCTGGGGGCTCCTGAGGCTTACCCTTCTAGTAGTCCTGCTTGGGAACTTGGCAGCTGCTACCCTGACGGTTCCATTTAAGCCTCCTCCATGATGATGATGAGGAGGAGGGGGAGGAGGAAGAAGAATAGTAGGTGATTTAGGCCTGCGTGGGATCCCCATCTTCCTTCTGCAGTGCCTGTCCCAGGACCTTTCATTCGCTCTTGCTGCACTTGAGCATGCAGATGTGTGAGCAAACCCTAGGCTCATGGCAGTGTGTACTCCCTGCCCAGCTTCCTGCACTTGTCTAGACGGGGCCATCCTCTTCTAGAAGGCAGGGCTGAGAAGCCCAGGCTTCCTTGAAGCTCTGGGTTGAAGAGTGCCCCTTAGAAAAGTCCTTTCTATGCAAAGGATGCTGGTGTCAGGAGAAGCCACATGTACTCCAGGGTGACTCAGAGCTCCCTAGACTCTATGTCTCCCCGGATCCTGTGATCACTGAATAATTTATTTACCCCTCGGCAGCCCCCACTTGCCTTTCTAGCCATTCTCTGCTCCTTAGTGCCGCACCCAGAGTGGGCAGGGGAAGATGAATGCTCTCTGGCATCCCACTGTCTTGAGACCTGATGGTAGGGGTCAATGCTGAACTCTGGCACAAGGAGCTGGGTGGTGCTGGGGGACTTTGCCACCATCGGCTGAGATGGCTTTGTGTGTGTCACCACCCTGCAGGTGGCTGAGTGGTTGGATGGTATGGGTCGGAGCAGTTTGAGCTGGCTGAATGCAGCCGCTGGTCCTTTCCTGAGCAGCAGATCTGAAGGTGGTGGGGGAAGGAGCATTTGACCAGAAGCAAGAGTGAAGGTGCCTGCAATTCTGGGGAAGAGCTGACATTCAACAAAGATGAGCTTTTAAAAAAAATCATCTTTATAAATACTTATTGTTTATATGCACATATATATAAATAATACATATTTATAGATACATATTCTCTAATGGGGCATATGGTATTCTCTAGGACACTGAATCTTATTTTCTGTATAATTGGTGTGTGAAGATGCTGTGGTCAGTCTCCCAGGCTTCATGTGTAGAAGAAGTGTGGGTGTTGCAGAGATAAAAAGGGAAGGTAGCTAGGCTGAGCCTCCCAGGCAGTGCACCCATTGGATGGTAAGTGGTCCAGCCCTACCACAGGAAGCAGCAGCCCAGAGCAGGTGACTCTCTAATGAGATGTGCGTCTCTTCACCCACTAGTTATTTCCCTGGCTGTGCCTAATAGAGCTGGGAGCCCTTCTCACCTTCCCTGTTGCACCCTCTGGACTCTCTGCTGGCTTTCATGGCTGCTTCCCTGTCCCCTACACCCTGGTGCAATGTTCTGGGCATTTCCAGAGAGCTCTTCTAGTGCAGAGTCAGCTCTTGTCTTCACTTGCCTTCCTACCTTTGCTTCCTGGTCCTGCCATCAGCCCAGGCTCTGAAGGAAGCTGAAATTAACCACTGCTGTCCTTATCAGTGTTGTGATCTGTAGCAGGGAATGTTGCTGAGAACACAAATTCTGCAGGCAGGCAGAGTCTCTGCTCAGCACCAAGTGCCTTCCATCAGAGAAGAACAGCGAACTCTTCCCCTCCCTCCCTGGCTTTCCCCATGACACACATCCTTTAATTCCTGTTCTTTATCAAGGCCCAGCTCCTCATCCTCTCCTGTCATTGGACAGGGATGCATTCCTGAGTCCTCTCAGTTACCCAGTCATTCATCTTCCCATTGGCTCTTAACAGAGAAGGAAACTGGTTGTCTATCAGAAGACTGATTCTGGGGTCAAGAAGGATGATAGTTGATGTGTCAAGAATGATAAAGAAAATGTGATGTCTGAGTCCCTTGTGTATCACATATGACAAGAATGTGACCTTATCTCCATTCTTCCTCTTCTTTCTGGTGCTGGTATCACTGGTGAGTTACAGACATGTGGGTTGCCTTTGTGACATTGGCAAAAGCTGAAGTTTTCTTCCTTGCGAATCTTGAAACTCCATTCAGGGATTCATCGGCTGGATGCTTGCTCACTTCAATGTGCATGAGAATGACCAAGAATCAGTTGCAGCATCGGGGGTACTGGTCCTGCCTTGGATCTCTTGCTTAGAAGATCTGGCAGGCACAGTGTTGGTGTGGAGAGAGCTGCTAGCCAATACTGTCTCATTCACACTGATGCTCTCTTTGGAGGCACGAGGAACTGGCACCCTCACAGTGACGGCTGGTGTCGGCAGATCACAGACTCCAGCAAGCTCTGTTCTAATGAGAGCAACTCACCAAATCTTAGCCTGATCTGCCGATGCCAATTCCAGGGTTATGCCCATCTTTCAGAAAGGGAAGCACAGACAGGGAGTGATTGAACCAGGCCCCATGCCTGGCAGAGAAACAGAGCATGGCCCCAACCACAAGTCGACCTTACTCTGCCAGGCTCCCTTCCTTCTGTGGGTGCAGAATCCCCAGAGCTTTTTTTCCAGGATCTGTTCAGTAGTCATGATTTCTCAGTCTTAGGACCACGTATATCAGCGTAGCTCTGATGACAGAAGAAAGCCTGTGATGATTGGGTCTGCCATTTGGGGGTAGAAAGGCCTACCATCCTGATGTCGGAGACTAGTGATGTGGACAGAAGGAAGAGATGGGCCACTGTGAGATGATGACATCTGAGTTGGGAGCACCCCATGAGCTCTTTAGTGAAGTCTAAAGTATTGTGGAAGTCTGTTATACTTAAGAAAACGGAAGGAAACCCATTGAAAACCTAACCAGAACCACACTGGTCCTGTGTCGACCATGAAGGTCAGTTAGCTTGACTGGAATGACCTGGTGGGTAGGGCACCTAGGGTGGCTTGGTGAGTAAGAGCTTGTCATAGCGAAGGATGGCATCTCCGTACAGTGGCCTGGAATCTAGGAGAGAGACCGGTATGGGCAGGGGGCTCTGGTGAAGTTCCTGGGGCATCTGAATAATGGCCCAGGCTGAATGAAGCCGGCATCCCTTCAGACTGAGGGGTTCACGAAGCAGGCATTCAACAATGCTAAGGAGACTTGAGGTGTCTCTGGTGGATGGGCTAGCACTTAAGGTGGTCACTATGGAATGTCAGAGAGCGTGCAGCAATAGATCGCCTGTGAGGGGCCTTTCTGTTCTCAGGAAAGGCACCTGCCAGGAATGCTCACCTTGCTTTGCCCTCATGCATCTTACTGCTGTAATGAGTGTCCTTTATCCTGCTATGCAGCCTTCTTTCTCTTTGGGATCCAGTTTTCCCCTCCAGCATACTGTAATGCTCATTCCTTGCCACTAGAGGGCTGAGTTTTTTGCACAATGACAGGACAACTTCAAGTTCACGGGTCTTCAGAGGATTGAAGAGACCAAGCAGGGAAGACTCTGAAAACCCACTTGAGCAATAGATATAGTAGCAGGATGTCTGAGTGGGGGTGTGGGAGAAAGATGGCTTCTGTTGCTTCCACACCCTCTGTGGACAGCGGCTGAGGTCTGTGCAGCTTATGTGGGCAATGGAAGCATTAGATCATGGCGGGGTGGCTGTGGTTGGTGGTGGAGCAGGAGGCAGTATAAACCTGCATTCCTTTTCTCTTTTCAGCAAATGGCTTGTTTAATTTTAGCTTTAATAGTGGACATGTTAGAGGGAGAGAGGTCTCCACCAAGGAAAATTGGTTTCTCTTTTCCTGCTCCATCATTCTCCTACCTTCACCCCCAGCTTCCCCTTGGCCTGTTTGTTTGGGTCTTGCTTGGCATCTGGTCATTTCTTTGTGTTGCAGTGGGTTCTCAGGATCCCAAGGTAGACAGCCCACTTCTAGAAGGCCAATCCGAAAGAGTGGCAGAGGCTTGTGTTGTGCCTCCTCAGGCCATACTCTTGTCTAGCACTGTACTGGGTCACGTCCTGCTGCAGAGCCTGCTGTGACAGGCAAAAAGGAACTGCCGTGGTCCAGGGTCGTGACAGACAAAGGTGGAATTGCCATGGTCCAGGACCCTGTAGTTCCCCCATGATGGTGTGGTCTTAGTGTCCCTCAGTGTATGGAGGCTGATGAGATTTAGGTCCCATTCTGGTTTAAGGTATATGTTAGCTGACTCTCCTTCACTGTGACAAAGGACCTAGGACAGCCGGCTTAAGGTGGGAGAGGTTAACGAGATTATGATTTCAGAACTTTCAGTTCATTGCCACTTGGTCCTCATGTTTTTGGGTCTGGGTGGCAGAGAACACTGTGGTGGGAGCATGTGGCAGAAGAAACCCATGTGCCTCATGGAACAAGAAGTGTAGGTGGACACAGGAAGGAACTGGGGTCTCAACATACCCTTCAAGGGTATGTCCCCAGTGACCTAACTTCCTCTCCCTAAGTCCACTGTTGTGATATGTGCAGAAAGGTAGGGGTGGGGGATGGAGGAGATGGAGGGGTTGGAGGGGATGGAGGGGATGGAGGGGATTTAAGGGGTAGAGGGGATGGAGGGAGTGAAGGGGGTGGAGGGGATGGAGGGGATGGAGGGATGGAGGGGATGGAGGGGATGGACGGGTGCAGGGGGTGGAGGGGGTGTAGGGGATGGAGGGATGGAGGGGATGGAGGGGATGGAGGGGATGGACGGGTGTAGGGGGGTGTAGGGAGTGTAGGGGGTGTAGGGGGTGGAGGGGGTGGAGGGAGTGGAGGGGGTGTAGGGGGTGGAGGGGGTGTAGGGGATGGAGGGGATGGAGGGGATGGAGGGGATGGACGGGTGTAGGGGGTGGAGGGAGTGTAGGGGTGTAGGGGGTGGAGGGGGTGTAGGGGGTGGAGGGGGTGGAGGGGATGGCTTTATGGAATAAAAATAAACTCGCAGCCTTTGAACTCACAAAACACAACCAATCTCACTTAGCAGTCACGGCCAGTGGCGGTTACAGGCTGTTTTACCCCCACATTAATTATTCTCAGGTCATCCATTGCACTTTACACAATGATATATATGTACGGGTTACGGAATGGCCAGGAAAGAATTAAAAGAGTCTGGCAGATTCAAAGAGGCTGCAGTGAAGGTACAGGCAGAGAGCCGGTTTAGACCGGGAAGGATCACCATGGGGATTCGATAGTTTCATGAGCCTTAGGTGTGGAGCTGCTCAGGCACCAAGTTGTCAAATGGGGGTCTGGGTGAGGGCAGTTCCGGTCGACTGTGTGGAGTAGGGGACCGTGGCAAGCCAAGCCCCTGGGTCAGAGTCAGGGTTTAACGCCTGTTGGTCCCATGACATAGGTCCGATGGTCTGAGGCCAGGCTGCTGACTGTGCTCCTGTGTGAGGTGTTCCTCCTCACACCTAATTCAGTTGAGGGCGTTGCGTTTTTTTCCTTGGGTTGGTGTGTTTGATAAGTTCATGAGTCAGGTTTTTTAAAATACAGTTTGGATATGCCCATGTGTTCCCAATTTAATACTTCTGTTATATAAATAAGTTATTAGTCTGTGTCTCATAGACAGGGGACGGCTGTTTCCTCCCATAAACACGATGCGGAGCGGATCATCTCAGCATTTGCATGCAGAGTGGAGCAGAGCCGCTCCGGCAAGGCATGTCCCCAAAGCTCTTCCACGTAATGTGGAGTCAGTCTGAACAGGCCACGACCTGATCTCCACACCCCATCCCTAAAGTTTCCAGCGCCTCCCAACACTTCACAGACTAGGGCCAAGTGTCTAACAGATGGGCCTCGAGACTCACCCGGATCCCAACCCCAGCCGAGTGGAACGTGTGAAGCGGGCGCAGGCTTGGAAGGCATGTGTGGTGGCAGGCACAGCTCTCTCTGTGGCTAGCGCAGCTTTCCATCTGTCATAGTCCAGAAAGCTAAAAAGACAAGCACGTCTCAAACACAGTCACTTTCTCCACTCCCCCACACCAGGTTCCCGGCCCCAGTGGGGGAGTCTAGGCTGCAGAAAGTTCTCTCTGTAGCCTCCTTTCCCCGGAGGAATGAATCAGGACTGAAATGGCCAAAGGGCAAGAAGCGCCAGGGAGAATAAGAAAGGAAGCATGGGCCATGTTTAATTCATAAATCAAATGATCTCTCACCCTCGGCAGTGTGCAGGATACTTCTCAGCCCTTTTGGGAAAACAAACTGTGCTTAATTGCATCTCTATTTACTGAGCACCCATTTGTCAGCCACTGTGTTGGGGATTGCAGAGCCTCTAAAGACTAAGATAAAGGCCTAATCTTCAGGGATCTTACAGTATAAGATGCTCTTGAATATAAGACTGCAGGGTCCAGCAGCGCAGGTTCAAAGCAAGGTCACTTTTTTTCATTGTTGGGGATATAGTCACTCCACTCTGAGCTGCATCTCCAGCCCCAAGGACACATTTGAGTGGGGGCATTGTGGATGGTACACGAGCATTTTAGCACACTGAAATGAGGAAAGACATGGGTTTCGTCCAACCCATCAGGTGCTTAGGCTTGTCTGTGGAGTGTGAACTTTGGAAAATGTGGAGGTTTGCTGAGCTCCCGAGGCTAGCCCCCTGTTTGGGCTGACTGGGGAACTTTGTTAGGTGAATACTGAGAAAGCCGTTGCTGATAGGGACTGGGGTCTTTGTGTCCCAGGGAGTGGCAGGAAATCCTCACCCAAGACCAGAGATTATGATAGGAGCCGAAACAGTGAACTAACTGGGCCTGCACCCTGAGGAGAAAGTGAACACACAGACTCGCACAAATATGTTTAATCCTACTCACAGGGACAGAGCTGGAGTGGGGAAGGACTGTAGGAGCAAGAATTAGTATCTAGGCGGCACAGAGGTGAAAACAGAAGTGGATTGGGAACAACTGAGGTACTAGAGAGAAGAGGATGTGTCCCAAGTGTGTCAGAACAGCCGGTGGCTGCATGTTTGCGTAACAGGTAGCAAAACCAGGATGTGGCTTCACAGGTTGGCTGCATGGAGGCGGGGCAGAGGTCACAGCTAAGAGGGCTTTGGGTTCTGCAGGTGGGGGTGTTTGTGGAAGTCTGTTGATGGGTTCTGCTCTGAGTGTCTGAGATTGAGCCTTCGCAGGGACTGGGGGAGGGGCTCTGGATGTAGCCAGTTAGAAATGGAAAGCAGGGGAGGCTCTCCAAGAACTCATCAACTAGAGGTAGCGGTTCACTGAAGGGAGGAGCATGGGGCCCCGGGAGCACCTCTCGTCAATGTCTTCTCATTACAGGTCTGCTTGGTGCCGGGTCTGTGTTTCACAGATACCAGTGAGGCATACAAGGCAGTGAGGGGGCTCAAGGAGAAGCTTGCACTCTGAGAGGATGTTGGAGTTAGAGGTGTGGGGTACAGTCGCCTGCCAGAGTCTTTAAGGAATCTGGATGGAAGCCCCCCACCCCAGCCCCTGCAAGGGCATATTCATATTCTAGTGTACAGCGATGCTGCCTGCGCATAAACAAGGATGGCCCCCAGATCCCACAGGCTGGGTAGGAACCTCCTTTCCTAGTGGGGGAGGGAAGAGGGGGTTCGGGTCCTACAAGCACAAATCAGAGTCTACAGATGCAGAAAGCAACAAGGGGGCAGAAGTCTTGATCTACGCTGGGTTATGAATGACCGCTGCCCGGAACACCTTTTCTTCCTGATTTCCTAGCCTCTGCTGCCAGCCCCCAGCTGGTGGCCCTCTCCATGTTTGTGAGGCTCACCATCTGCAAGAGGCTAATAGTGCCTCACCCCAAGGTGTCCACCTCCTAATTCTGTGACCAGTGAGTGTCTTACCTTACACAGATGGCAAAACAGGCTTGGAAGACGTGAGTAACTTAAGGAGGTTAAGATGAAAAATGATCCTGGGCTACCTGGACAGAGCTAATTTAATCCCAGGAATCTGTATTAGTGGACAGAGGACCAGGAGATGTCGAGGAGATACGATTCCTGAAGCAGAGGGTGCGGTGGAAAGGTTGGTTGTTGAGGACCACAAGCCAAGGGAAGCAGGCAGTCTCTAAGAGCTCAAAAGGACAAGGAGAGAAGAAATTCTGAAGCCCCCCCAAAGCACACCCCTGTAATACCCTAGTTCAGTGCAGTGAGGCTCTTTTTGGACTTCTGGCATCTAGAGCTGTAGGCTCAGGCTGTATGGCTTTCAGGCACTAAATTCACAATGATTGATTGTAGCAGCAATAGGTAACAAGCGCCACAGTCTATTCTCATTTCCTAGCGCAAAGATTGCTCCAGTTTCAGGGCTCAGTATAATCCACTGGGTGAGTGTTGGATTCAGTGGTTAGTTGACTCTGGCCTTGGAGGTGGGAAGCCCTGAAATGCTGTTTGAGCTCTACCTGGTCTACCTGGCTTCATTTAGGCAGATATTTGGGAAAACTGCCAGCAGCAATCCACAGGGGTCCTCCTCTGTGGACTGTAAGATACCCGGTCCTCCAGTCCAGTGCAGTTGTTGTACCGTCTGTCCCAGCAGGATCTGCAGACTGCCCCTCCTCCTTGTGTCCCAGCCAGCCTCTCACTTTCATGCTTGCCCTATTACAAATCCAAGTTCAGGAGAATTCTCCCATGTTTTTGTTTTTTGAGACAGGGCTTCTCTGTGCAGCTTCGGCTACCCTGGAACTCACTCTGTAACCCAGGCCACCCTCGAACTCACAGAGATCCGCCTGTCTCTGCCTCCAGAGTGCTGAGATTGGAGGTGTGCACCACCATCACTCCACTAAGTTCTTCTGAGAAGAGCTGGGTGGGATGACGACTCATGTCGTTGTGCCTAGAGGCTCTCAGAGGTTGGAAATATACTTACAGCAATCCTATGCATGTACCATAACGTCCTTAGGAAACTGGGTGCTGAGCAAAGTGAGCATAACAAAAGGTGAAAAGAACCCTCAAAAGAAACAAGCCAAAACGACAAGAGGACCCTGGATATCTGGAATAGCAGAACTTGTGAGGAAGCCAGGTGCGGCTTTACTATTCTAGCAGACCTTAGGCACAGTTTTCTGTGGCATAGACTGTGTGCAGGCTCAGCAGACAAAGCACAGTATCCTATAAGTGATGAATCCCCCACCAGGCATGTGGCACTGCTCACCCCCTCTGCTCACCTCCGAGTCTGGGGAGCAGCTTCCACCTACCAGATAACTGGGAAGACCCTCACTGTTTGACTGGGAGATGCCAGTACTGTTGGGGTACAGTGGTTATTTTTACTTCACCAAGACCAAAGCCCCTGAAAACAACTCCCTCCCTCCCCTCCTTCCCTCCCTCCCTCCCTCCCTCCCTCCCTCCCTCCCTCCCTCCCTCCCCTCTCTCCGTCTCTCTTTCTTTCTTTCTTTCTTTCTTTCTTTCTTTCTTTCTTTCTTTCTTTCTTTCTTTCTTTCTTTCTGTTTCAGAATGTTCAGTTCATGGTTCCTTGGCTTCATGTGCTTGGGCAGAGGGTCATGGTGACAGGGGTGTGTGGTGGAGGGTCACGGTGGCAGGAGTGTGAGGTGGAGGGTCACGGTGGCAAGAGTGTGTGGTGGAGGGTCATGGTGGCACTAGGGTGTAGTGGAGGAGCTTCTTCACTTCTTGGCAGACAGAGAGCAGAGAGAGAGGCATGCAGAAAGTTCAGGACCCACGTACAGGCCTCAGGTCTGTAACCTACTTCCTCTATCCAGGCCCCACCTCTAACTGTTCACAGTGTCTTGTTAATGCCGTCACGTTAGGAATCTATCACAGGATCTGATATTAGATCAGAGCCTGTGTGACTTGGCATCTGTGGGGATGTCCTCACAGGCGCCCCCTTAGGTTTTCCTAATCCAGCTGAGGTTCCTGATCATGCAGAGGACAGTCTTCCTGTGCTCGGAGCAAGCGTAGTGGCTGACCGGGTGTGGCACCAGGACTTTGCAGAAATTAATTTGTTTTTAATCCTTTAAGTTTGTCCTCTGGAGGCCAACATGTAAATTCATGTAAGAGAATATGAAAAATGAGCAGCAGGATCAAATAGCCTGGCTCTGTTCTCACCAAAGGGCAGCATCCTTGGCCCTGCTTGCTGCTTGGCCCAGAGTCTGGGACTCTGGGGCCCTGGACTGTTGTGTTGGCTCAAGTTGGCAGAGGCGGGGAGGGCAGTGGAAGGAAGGGAGGGCTGCTGCCGTTTAAATAGTTCTAGCAAACCGGGCTGCTGCCGTTTAAATAGTTCTAGCAAACCGGGCTGCTGCCGTTTAAATAGTTCTAGCAAACCGGGCTGCTGTCGTTTAAATAGTTCTAGCAAACTGGGCTGCTGCCCATGAACAGAGTTTTCCAAAGTTTCCAAAAGGTAGATATCAGTTAAGAGCTTCATCAGAGCCCAGCTCCAGAGTGGGTGATGGAGATGACCCTTGACTTCCCTGGGGACCCTCTGTTGCTGCTGCAGTTCTGACACCTCAAGGCACAGGGTCAGGCAGGAACCCTTGGATAAGGATCCTATATTTTTACTACATGCATACACATAACACATACACAACATAACATATACACATATGTATACAACACACAATGAACACACATAACACACATGCACCACACAGACAATACATACAATAAACACATAACACATATAGAACACACACAACACATGCAAAGCACATGTATATACAATACAACAAATACACATAAATAAGCACCACACACACCACACAATGACCATATGCCACAACACATTTGTATATAAATATATAATATAAAACACACATGTATATAGCACAAAACAAACATACATAATACACATAAATATGCACCACACAACAAAACAACATAAAACATACCCACAATACAAACAACATATACATAACACACAAATAACACAACACACACAGAACAATACACAAGTAACACAACATACATAGAATAACACATAAAACATTTACGTGTAACACACAAGCAACAAACACAAAACACAAGACACATATACAACACACATAACATACACACAACACATCATATACAATGTGCACACACAATGTACATGCCACACCACACACTTATGCACATATGCAACACTCAAGACACACCAAACCCACACATAATACAACACATACACCACATGCACACCTAAATCACACATAGAACACAACACATGCACATACTTCCCCAACACATACAACAAACATTTACACAACACACACACACACACACACACACGTTACTGGGTATTTGGTGTGTCCTCTAGAACAAACTGCGGGGCTCTGTGTGGCTGTGCAGAGGAGGTTTCCTTCCCCTGAAGAAATGGGCTGGAATGAAAGAGAGGCAGGGGAGAGAGGAGAGAGAAAGAGAGGAGGGGATATGTACACAGGGGAGGGAACAGCGCTAAGCTGCATCTTGTGTGGCTAATGTGGTTGAGTTTGGAGTGGCAACAGGCTTAGGAACAAGTGGAATAAAAATAATAATAATAGTAGTACAGTAAAATAGCTTTGGGCATATTTTCTTGATCATATGAATAATCGACTTTGTAAAGCTGTAAGCAGTACAGGAATGGTGGGGGAAGCTACCTAGTGAACCCCCCCCCCCCGCTAAGTGTTCTGGTGCCCACACCTTTGCAAGTCTTCCTGTGAATGCACATGCACACACAAATAGAAGCAGAAGGAATCGTATCGTGTTGTTTGTTTGTGAGCACTACTTTAAAACCGTGTTTGTGCTTTTGTTTCTTACCCATGTCCCCAGCCATGGCACCCACCACTCCTTCCGACCACTGTCCTTCCCGTGCTCACAGCAGGGAGTACATGCAGCCTGTTCATACCAGTCACATGCTTTTGAAGTTCATGTATCACATGTAAATATACATGACTTGCATGTGTGTCTCCACACCTTGCTTTTCCTATAGAATTATAGCTCAGTTAACTGAGTGAATCTGACTCGGGGCTGCGTGACATTCCACAGTTTGGATTGTCATTGTCTATTCAATCATGTGTATGCCAATTGACGGGCAGTCCTGTTACTTTTTTCATCTCTAACAGTGCTGGGACATACATCCTTTGTATTGTCTATATTCCAGTGGGGCGGATACTCAGCAGGGAATTATTGCATGAAGTACATATGCTTTTTCCATCAACAACGACTTTATCAGATTGCTCTCTGTCGGCTCCATTACCTCCCATTTCCACCACCAACAGAGAGGGGTTTCTTTTCCCCTGCTTCCCCAAGAGTCACTCACTGTAATGAAATCTGTCTTCCTGTGTGTTAGGTCTCAGTGCTAGTTCATTTGCATTCCGAAGCCTATCGTCAAGCTTATCATACATTATTGAATATTTTTGCAAAGCCTGTGAGTCTGACCTGTGACTCTTGGGTTGCGTGAGGTAGCAGATAACTGGCCTGTGGCCTCTCTCAGACCCTTCTCTGTGTGCTGCTGGGCCTGGATGGAAGCCAACAGAAGACGTAGACACCGGACTCAGATCTGCCAGGGGGCAGCGTTGATGGAAAATCCTTGGCCGCAGCCTGATGTTCTGTGCACCAAACCTCACAGGTCTGTCCATAGTGAGGCAGCCCGCTGATGTAGGAAAAAGGGAGGTGGGACAAGGAGATGCTTGGCCAGACCCCTGCAAGAGAGGTAGTAGGCAGGTGCTGAGTGGGGCTTGGCCCTGGCAGGCAGGCTCTTGTTTCAGCAAGCAAGTCCTACGCTGTGTGGTGGCTTCATGCCCAGGGTTTTCTGAGGTTTCCAGCTAAGCTCAGGGGGCTTAGCCTATTACCAGACTTCCTGTCCACAGGAAGGTTGGCCCAGCATGCCCCCCAGCCTTCTCTTCTCTAACGTGCCTAAGGCAGTGTGGGTGGGGGAGGGTCTCGTCAGTCTTGTGACATGGGTACTGAGAAGGCCAAGATGGTGGGAATGAGGTAGAAATTGGGCTCCCCTGTAATTTCAATATTTTTCTAATAAATCTCTCACACACGTATGTATATATACATACACACATACTGTGTGTGTGTGTGTGTGTGTGTGTGTGTGTAAGTCCTTATATGTGAATCTGTGTGCCAGAGGTCAACCTTGGGTGTCGTTCCTCAGGATCCACTGGTACAGTTTTCTCATACTGGTTCTCTCACTAGGACCTGGGTTTCGTTGATTAGGTTGAGCTAGGCCCACAAACCCCAGGGCCTCCCTGCCTCTGCCTCTCCAGTGCTGGGATAACTAGCGTTTGCCACCATTCCTAGCTTTTTGTGTAAGTACCTGCGGATCAAATTCAGTCCATTCTCTGTATTTATGGATCACCTTTCCACATTCTTTCGGGAGCGAATCTATTAAGGAAGCACGGCTTTGCCATCTTGCTCCTATTTGCCCTGTGAACTTCATAGGCTGCGGGGCTTCCCAGTGACTGACACCTAGGACCCGGCTCACATTGGGTACCACACTGATGATCTGCACCCAGTCCTTGCTGCTATCCTCTGACATTCCTGCTAGAGCCAGTCTGCTGTCCTAGTGGAGTCAGCTGTGCCGCTCTGACAAATGAGGGCCTTTCATACCTAAGCTTTCAGATTCCAAACGACTTTTGGATGATGCCTGCTCACCCTGCCATGTTAGAGAGTTTATTTTGGTTTGGTCTGATTTGAATAAGCTGGGTTTTTTATACATTGACTATACAGGGTTCCTTCCCTTTTATCTTAAATGAAGGAGGAGCCTCAAGAGACACTTATTTTAGACTCTGTGTGAAGCCTGGTTCTAAAATAAGAATCTGCCAATGTCCTGCAAAATTTAATTGGTTAAACCCAATAACTCTATCCGGCACAGCAGGCCACTTCCTGTAGTTACACTTGGGGACTCTCGTCAGACAATTCATTCTGCAGAATTCATTAGTAAGCGCTGTTGTTCAAACCTAGATATTCTGCAGGTGCATTGCTGAGATTTATTTTTCTGTTAATACCTCTGCCAAATGACCATGTTGCAACAAAAAGCATTGTTTGGAAGTTTTCTAGGCCAAACTATTTCCATTCGTGTGGTCAGTCAA
Source organism: Arvicola amphibius (assembly GCF_903992535.2). Lineage (NCBI taxonomy): Eukaryota > Metazoa > Chordata > Mammalia > Rodentia > Cricetidae > Arvicola > Arvicola amphibius. The sequence continues at coordinate 13,553,967 of NC_052058.2, read as the reverse complement.
ACACCGAGACTTGATCCACCAGCCATCTCTTCATAGGCTAGGTTGTATCCACAGTATTTAGGGATGGCAACTTGAGCCTGGCCTTTAGTCCCTTATGGGCTTGGGACCCAGGAGAAAATGGGTACCACATACAGGGGAGCAACTGGGGATTGTGTAGTGATGGACTGTTTAGAAAAGAGCCAGGAAGCTGTTCTCACCCTGGTTGCCTTCATCTTGCAACAAATACCCGATAAGCTCAGGGAGGGAGGGTTCCTTTCGTTCACAGCTTTAGAGGGTTCAGTCCCTTGTCACAAGGAAGCCAGGGTGACTCAGAGTGATCCACATCATGGTGGTCAGGAAACAGAGAGAAAGGTTGTCTGTGCGGTGGGCACCTTCTGTATCTAAGCTTAGGGAACGGGGCTGCCAACATTCAGGATGGGTCTTAGCTGATCTTCTCTGGAAAGGTAGCCATAGACACACCTAGAAGTGTGCTTTCTAATCTCTTAGGCATCTGCTTTCATTACTTGTCTCATTGCTATGACAAAATGCCCAATAAATGCAACCTAAGGAAGCAAGGGTTTGTTTGGGCTCCCAGTTTGAGTGTGCAGTCTGTCATGGTGAAGGGAGTCAAGGTCTCAGTAGCTTGAGGTGGCTGTCATGTGGTATTCACAGTCAGGAAGCAGAGAGGCAAGTGCTAGTTTGCTTTTCCCTTTTTATTCAGCTCTTACCCTGGCTGGTGGGAAGTGCTATTCATACTTAGAATGGGTCTTCTCACCTTGATTAACCCAGTCTAGAAGCTCCCTCATTGGTATGCCTAGGGATTTGTCTCCTAGGTGACCTCAGATTCAAACCGACAATAGTAGTCATCACAGTGTCTTAACCCAGTCATTCTGACAATCAGGGTTAGCTGACGTACCCTCATAGGTGAAAGAGTTGTTACAGAACTAATTTAATGTGTGTGTGTGTGTGTGTGTGTGTGTGTGTGTGTGTGTGTGTGTAGGGGAGTCATCTCCTAAAGGAGCCATAGCCCTTTCTGAGGGGCAGATACTGGAATCCACAGCCCAGAAACAGGCCACCTCAGGAGACCCTCCTGTCCACTGACCTAACCTGATGAGAAGCACAGGGCATGGAAGGCCACTGGGTGCATTCTCAGCAGTAGTGAATAGTGACCTCAAGGTCCCAGAGGGGAGATTTTTCACATCTGAAGGACTTTTGCATTGAATGTTTATTCCACATTTGGTTTTGATGATCTTGGTGTTATAACCAAAAACTGAAGCCCTTGTACAAATTCTAGACCGGAATGGAAGCATTTGGAGGATGACATCTGGGCCCTTGGGCTGCCTTAAAGCTTGCATCATGCCTACTGAGGTACCTTCCATGGAGAACTTCATTCCTTCTACTCCTCCTGTTACCCCCAGACACAGAGACCTTGCCCCACTCCCCTCACCACCCAGGAGCCTTGCCACTTACCTGTCTTATCACTTACCTGCCTCTCTGAGCAGCGAGCTAGCACATGTAAGTGCTCACTGAGCACGCAGAGGAACAAGCGACATCTGGAGGTGACACAGCATGGCTGCTATGCTTACATTTGAGGACAGGGAGGGCTAAGTGATGTCCTCCAACTTCAAAGCAAAGTAGAAACTTGTGTGTCAGAGGGTCTCTTCATGATCCAGAGCTGAGGAAGCCAAATACGCCCAGAATGTACAGAACATGAGGCAAAATGGAAGAGGCTGACTTTTGTTTTGAGAAAGACACCGAGGTGAAAGGTGAGAGAAGGCATTTCAAACATCCAAGACCGAAACTGAAGAGCCCTGAAACACAAACGAAGAAAAGGGGCGGCCATTGCAGAATGGCCTAGTGTAAATGTTATCACTGTCTTTGCTAGAGATGCCGCTACTGCTCATGAGAGACCCCCGAGGTTGGCCTGTTGACATCCCCTCAAAAAAAGGAAGGGGTAGGAAGGTCATCAGATCCTCACCCAAGATCTCAGTCACTCTCTCCCATGTCCTCCTCCCCAAGTTCTACATAATTTTTGCCTTAAGTATATGTGATCTTGTGGCCCCCAGAGGTGCCAGAGTGGTGTTGAGGGTGGAAGGTTAACAGAAGGGGAAGGGGCTCCATCTATACAGCTGTGGAGAGTTGTCATTCATGTTGAAGAGAGACTTTCCAGTGATGAAACTGTTTGGGGGTTTCCCACACTCCTTGAGTGACCCCTCACCTGTGTTCTGAATGGCTGTGGGACTGGGCAGGACAGAAACCTCTGTCAGCAGTATCCCTCAGGTGGCATCTAAAGCGTCAAATGTTGAGATTTTTCTTGTTGGGAGCATGGATAGTGTAGCACTCACTCCCAGGGTAGCTCTGTTACTAAGGACAATGGGTAAGAAAGGGTGAGAATCCAGGATAGACATGGCTGTAGACACACAGCGCTTAAGAACACCATGAGCAGAAATGTTAATCACTGGCTGTAGACACACAGCGCTTAAGAACACCATGAGCAGAAATGTTAATCCCTGATTTCCTGGTTGTCAGGGAGAGCTAGCAGCATGAAAAGCATTGAATGGGTGCCCACATAAAGGAATAAAGAATGTAAAAGAGAGCCTTGCTCAGATCAGTGATGATAATGTGTTGTGAACACAGGACAGTAGTAATGCCTTGTCACCAAAGGTCTCAGATCAGCGCAAAGCAATCCACTACCAATGGCTTGAAAATGGCAGTCCTGGCCACAGTGGGCCTTACCACTCTCTGCCACACTTTTTTTTCAATTTCATCTTCAAATTTCATGGAAGACTCCTATTCAGGTGATGAAGTCTGGAGCAGTGGACTCCCACCCCCAGAGGTCACTGTTGCTCCAGGTCATTGCAGAATGATTAGGTCAGTAAAGGTTGGCTCTTGTCCACCTTGCTTCTAGCACTGTCCCTGGTGCATGGTCACGGCTCAGCAAGTACCTGCAGGAGTAAACAGTGCAGGTTCTTTATGGATGACAGGCGCTACAGGTCGGGGTATTGGAGAGGGACTTGCTTAGCCAAAGAACAGAGCCCACAGAAACCAAGACAGGAGCAAATCATTTGTCCTTCTCCAGTGGAGAGAGCTCAAGGTACCAGAAAATGCATGAGCCCAATTAGACAGAGGGTCATCTGGGTTGGGGACAGTTACCCAGAGCCCAGCTTCTGGCTGTAGTGTTGGGGTTGGATGGAGAGAGGCTTCTTAGCCTGGCAGCATAGTAGAGAGGTTCAGAGTGCTACAGAATGTTGTCCCTTCCCCCACTCCTGCTGTTCAGTGGCCAAGTCACCTCCATTAATGAGTCAGTGTGCATAGCTACCCTCATTATCTGCATCTCCCTGGACTTTCTCTGACCTGGTCACTGCTGGCTGGAGGCAGGACAGCTCTGCAGAATGTCAGCAAATCAGCCAGGCTGGGCACAGGCCACGGTCCTGCTCCCTTGGCGTCTATCCTGGACATGCAGGCTATGAGCTGTCATTGTCTTCTGGTCCCTGGATGACCAGCAGAAGCACAGCACACAGCCTTAGAACTAGCTGCACCTGCAGATTCTGGCCCCAGGCAGTGCTTGAAGATGCCAATGTGTTCTGTTTTCAGTTTATGTTCACCATGTAGGTCCAGGACAGGGCAGCTGAGGCCGCCTTTGCTAGTGTGCCTGCTGATTCCGGTCTCCGCCTGTGACAGGGTGGGCAGTCTCTCTCGCACTTGCTTTCCACCTGTGCCTTCGCCACAGTGACATCTTTTACTGAATTCAGATTACACAGCTGATGATTCTGCCCAAGACCAGGGAGGAAGGAGCCATGGTCAGGGGCATGGAACAAACATCTGTGAGACAGTAACTAGTTAAGAAAGTGGCATCATTACCTACTGAGCACAGGCCCTTGGTCTCTTGCTTTATGTAATTCTGTTTTCCCCGTGTGTGTGTGTGTGTGTGTGTGTGTGTGTGTGTTATCATGTATATATGTGTGCATATGTGGGTGTGCATAGGTGCACATGGAGACATTTTTAAGTGTACCCTCAGGCTTGCACGGCAAGCACTTCAGTATGGCAAGCACGTTATTGACCCAACCATCTCTCTAGGTCCCACTGTTTCTTTTCCTCTTTGCAATGGTCGTGAAGTAGGAGCCAGTATTGTCCTTTCTTTATATTTGAGGTAACAGAGGTCTGGAAAGGTTAATAAAACTTGCCTGCGGGGTCACACAAATCAGGGAGGCAGAGATTGATTTCCAGCGGGGACCCTGTGACTCACACAGTGTGCCTGAGCTCCCTGTGGAGTTGTCCCTCAGTGTGGACACAGTGGGAGTCTGCGCTCCCATCCAGCTGAGTTCTCCTTTCTCCGCTCTGCGCCACAGGCTGTGCCACCTCATCACACTCCCCACAGCCAGTCGAGGGGAGGGGGAGCATCAAACTTCCTAGTTTATAAACAGAGAAGTCACAGTCTGGGGAGGTGAAGGGTGTTTCAAGGTCATGGAGCTAGTGATGGGCAGGTGGAGACTTAAGGAGGACACTTCTTTGGGCCGGCAGTGCCTGTGGAAATGGGAGACACAGGGGCTGAGGGTAGCTCGGCTTGTAATGACACGAGGGGAGTTTGAGAGGTGTGTCTCAGAGAACGGTAGATGAGGGGACCGTAGGATGACAGTGGCTGTGGCAGCTGTCTTTTGCCATGATAACATGCTTGGCAAGGTTGGCTTCAAGGAAGGGAGCTTTTGGTTCACAGTTTGGAAGTGTCAGTCTGTGATTAGTGGCATCATTGTTTTGGGACCTGAGGAGGTATGAGGTTACTATAGGGAGGCTGTGGTAGAGCAAAGCTGCTTGCCTTGTAGAGAGGAAGAAGAAGAGGGACATGGCAAGAGAGGGGGAGAGAGAGAGAATGTAAAGGGTTGGAGTCCCAACCAATATACCCATAATGACTTTAACTTCCTCTAACTAGGCCCCATCTCCTCAAGGTCTACCACCTTCCAATGGCACCACAGGCTGGTGACCGAGCCTTTAACATAGGGGTCTTTGGGGCCATTTAAGATCTATACTGTTTTGGTAGCATAAGGACATCGTGGACTGAATAAGGGGTATTGGTGGGGGGTCATATATAGAGGAACAAGAGATAGAAGTGTGGGTTCCATTTTCTTCCCAATCATTGGCCCAATCCTGTCATGTCCAAGTGGCCCCACCTCTTTAGAGTCTGCGATGGAATTGGCCTGGCCCCATCTTTTTGGCAGGCCACAGCACAGGGATCCCTGCTCATGATGAGAATGAGCGCTGCACTGTGATATAGTAACAAGATGTCCCATGTTTGCTGCCCAGGAGACACAACTCTTGAGTTTGCTTTTCCAAAGGACCCCAACTAGATAAGATCCAGTGGAGTTAGGACAAGACTCAGCTCCCTGTGTTGGTTTTCAGCTGCCTTCTTTGGTATCATTAGTTCTCGGTCATGTAGGGCTAAGCAGACACATCATTTTGGAATCCTTAGATGACAGTGCTGGAGTCCAGCCTGCTGGGTCGTGCCCCTTGGTGATACCCAAGGGTATATTATGAAGTGTTCCTTATTCCCTCTATAATGGAAAGGGAAACCCACTAGCAAAGGTCAAAGATTACAAAGGGAGAGGGTTAATTCTGGACTCCAGATCTGCCTCTTCCCTGGGTGGCCCTGGGCATTCTGACTGACTTCTAGTTCTTCTCCATGCTTCACGTAAGAAAAAGGTACCACATCTGTTAAGGATGCCACATAAAATACCTGTTGATCCGAAGCACTGGCTTCCCGGTGATGGTAGGCAAGGTGTGAGCTGTGTCCGGGGATGAGAGAGAGCTGCTTTGAGATGCTTCATGGTCCTCCATGGCTGAGCGAGAACCTGGAAAAATGCTCTGCACCCACATACAGCCCCAAAGCAGCTGAGTTTGGAGCTGCTGCTCCACTCTTCCCAGGAGCGCATGAGATACTCTCCCAGAGCAGTTTAGAATCAGTGAAGGAAGAGATGGTGCATGCAAGCTGCGCTCATTTCAGACAGAAAACTAGGTCTCAACATAGGCCCTATGTACCCCAATCAACCGAAAGCTCCCACAGCCCACCTTCCTCCAAAATGTTGGAAATCTTTGATCTGACCCAAAGTTTAGGGTTTTCTTGAAGGAACCGCTTTTACATGGAGAGGAGACGAGGCACTGCTGTCTGTGTCTGGATTGTCTGTGCACAAGCGTGGGAACTCACCAGAAGAAAGCTGCTTTCCTGGGGAAGTGTTTTAGGTCAAGAATGTCCTGGCTTGTTCCTTTTTTACATTCTCAGGCAGCACTCATGGCCATTTTCCTGGGACACAGAATCAGATTACGGAACAATGCTTTTGGTACTTTGAAAACAGGTTCATTAGTTCCTTAGCGCTGCCTAGCAAGGCACTACTTCCTCATGCGTAATAGTGGGGCGTATTCTCTGCTCTGGAAGCTCAATGTATGAAGACAAGGTGGTGCAGGGCCATAGCGCTAGGGGAGAGCCCTTCTTGGCTAGTGGCGACACTTAGTGTCATTATAAATTTAGTTGAAAAGATGAAGTCATATTAGAGCAGAAGCCCTAAGTCAAATAAGAGTATCCTTATGAGAGACAGAAGTGGACACACAAAGGCCATGTAATGGCAGATATAGTCATCAAAGTGGTACAGCTGTCAGCCAAGGGACACCAGGGTGTGTTCTTGTTGACACCCAATGTACACAGAACTCAGCTCTTCTGGGCCAAGTGTCTAGAGGTGTTGGACCCAAATGTGTAGGCAGAGTTTTCCAATCCTGGGAGTCTGCTCCCTATCCTGGCAGCTGTTTCTAAATTACCATACAGAGACTTAGTATTATTTGTAAATGCATGGCAGATAGCTCAGGCTTATTACTAACTAGCTCTTACATCTACATTAGCTCATTTCTATTCATCTATGTTTTTCCATGTGGCTCATGGCTTTACCTGTCCTTTAGTTTGTCTTGTTCCCCTGGTGGGTGGCTGGCATCTCCTTCTCTACCCTTCTTTCCCCCAACATTGTCAGTCTGATCGCCCCACCTATACCTTTCATCTGGCTCTCAGACAGTCAGCATTTTATTAAGGATGAGAATAATCCACAGCCCAGGTGCATGTGTCAGAACTCTTTGGCTGTCATTTCCCAGTGCCCAGTTGCTCTCTGAGGCAGTCTAGTCCAAATCTGTGCTCTGGTTTCCCGAGTCTGACTTGCTGGGGTCGTGTTGTCCTTTTGGTGTGGTCTCAGTTGATCGACTTTCAATTTAGGTAAAAAGATCTAAAAGGTCACTGCTCACCTCTGCATAACCTGTCCTGCTTTCATTCTTGCTGACCCGTTCTCAGTGCTTCCCCTGCCCTTTTTCCCCAGGTTATATTTGTACAATTCCTTTTCAAATGAGGCAGTGTGAGCAGTCAACATAACCAGCCCTGCAAGTCACATGAGGGCCACATACCACAGTGGTCCATGTGAGGGCTGAAGTGAGGCCCCTTCCTGGTTTGTTTCTGCATCAGGCTGTGGTTTTGATTTCTCATCACAGCCCATCTTGTTCTCCGCTGGCTTTTCTTTGTCTCCTACTGCTAAGCTTTGGCCCCCTTGCAGCAGAACTTACTTCTCTAGAAAATTCTTCCTCAACTGTGCAGGTTGGTTTTCATTGTCAACTTGACACAACCTAGAATCTTTAAAATTTAGTTATTTTTTGAAGATATATTTATCTATATTGTATGTGTATGGATATTTTGCCTACATGTATATCTGTGTACCACCTATGTACTAGTGCTTGTAGAGGCCAGAAGAGGGCACTGGATACCCTGGAACTTAAGATACAGATGAGTGTGAACCACCACAGGGGTGCTGAGAATCAAACCTGGGTCCCCTGGAAGAGCCACAAGTGATCTTAATGGCTGAGCCATCTCTTTAGCCCACAGCCTAGACTCTAGGTCCTAGAGTCCTCTGAGGGATCACTTAGATCAGGTTGGTCTTTGGTCATGTCTGCGGGGTAGTCTTGATTGTTAATTGGTGTGGGAAGATCCAGGACACTGTGAGTGGTACCATTCCCTAGGCAGGGGGTCCAGAACTATATTAAGGGAGGAGAAGGCTACATAAGCAGCAAGCAGACAAGGATCCATGTGTGTATTCTCCCTCGGCTCTTGACTGTGGACGTGGAACTTCAAGTTCCTGCCTTGAATACCCTACATCAATGGATTATAAGCTGTAATTGTGAGCCAAACAAACACTCCCTTGCTTATGTTACCTTTTGTTGGATAACACACACAGCCACAGGAGTGAAACCAGATCACCAGCCCTTTCCATGGCTGACTTCCTGGCTGCTCAGTTCTCTTTCTTGGCATAAGTGATGCTTCCTCAGAGAAACCCTCCTTGACCCACTCACCCCACTCACATTTCTTCATATCAACTGTTTCGCTGTTGTCACCTAACCGACCATTTTCTGATATCTTCTTATCTATTTGTTAATTATCTCCCTGCCCCGGATGATAATCTCAGTGCCGACGAAGGATCTCATCTTCATCAGCGCTGCTTTTCAGAGCCAAAGAATGGTGCCAGAGCATCCTGGGCATCCAGTCAAGAATTCTTTTTTTTTTTTTTTTTTGTCTCTAGTAACTCAACACTTTCTTTTACCCTTTCAAGTCACAGAGTGGGCACGGTGTGGCAGATAGAGCGCTGGCTGGCTCAGAGCTCATGTCTAGGCATGTGCCCACTGTGCCTTACTCATCCTGTGATAGCAAGAATGTCATTAAAACTCTCACTGGGCCTGTATTTCCTCCACTATATCCCAGAGGAAGTCCCTGTCATATCTCCAGAGTTTTCCTGCAGATTAAACTGTGTCAGTAAGATAATGCAGCATGAATGCAAGGTAGGGTAGCTTCAACCAGAATAAGGGACATCACAGTAAACACGGGGAAGAGAATATTCCAGACTCATCCTCCAGATGCCGACCTCCAATGGGTAGCATGGGAAATCATCAGTTTATGGAGGGCGAGATGCCGGTCCCTTCGCCACCTTCTAGTGAGGTTTTGTACTGGTACACCGTGACTATGTTCAGCCACATGCCTGTTTCACGAGGTATGTTCTAAAGAGATTGTGTTTTCCCACCTCACAAGCTGATTCTGAGATGCCTGGAGACTGGACTGGATGGAGGACAGATAGACTTAGGGTAGACACAAGCAGGGACTGAGAGTGTGCTGTGGTTTCTGGGGAGGCTCCTCACATGGGCGCCATCTGGCAGCCATCTTTGATCATCATCAGTGTGTTGGGGGCACTTGGAGAAAAGTGAACCTGATTGGGGTGGTGGGGTCTAGGTCCAGCCCTGAAGAAAGAGCTCCAGGGTCAGTGTAGTACCCCTTCCTCCCTGTGGTTGTCCTTTCGTCTTTCTCCATGCTTGCCCTGGACCGCAGTTGTGATTCTTCTAGAGCTCAGAACTGCACCAAGTCCCAACATCTACTTCTCTCTTCTTCCCTCATCAGTAGCTCTGGAGGGGCCTCTGCTTGCCTACCCCAGAGCCTTGCTTAGTCTTGTGCTCTTGATCAGAGTTCAGTCTCAGAGGGTCTTACACAACTTGGCCATCTTGGATCTTGGGAACTTGTTTCTCTTCTTGGTTCCCACTGTTGGCCCTTCCTGTCTTTTCTTATACTCACCCAAATCCCCATTTCAAATGTCTGATGAGAAAAAAGTAGGGGTTGGTGGTGGCTGGGTAGTAACAATGGAAGTTAGCCCGAACAGGCTAAATTTAACAACTTGGATGAAACAGGCCAGTTCCTGAAGCAATAAGTGCACAGAGTTCACATAATAGAGGAAGTACTGCCAGAGTAATCCTAAACATATTTTTGAAATTAAACTTGAGTTTAAACTTCCCCACAGGCAAGGAAAAATCTTTGTGGTCTCAAGGGTTTTGAGATCCATGTGAATCTTAAGTCCAGGACCAAAAGTGAGATACATAAAAAAAAAATAATTGTCAAGTGTCACAAGAAAAAGCTTTTGCTCTGGTCATTCAAAGTCAGCCTAGGAAACATAGTAAAACCCTATCTCAAATATTTCAAAAAAAGGAAAAGAAAAAAATGGGCTAGGAATGGACCTCATTAGTAGAGTGCTTGCTTAGCATGTAAGAGACCCTGGGCTCAGTCTCCAGTGCTGAAAAAAAAACTATCATTATGAAAACAGATTCTTATTTTTATTTTTACAAAGGGGGCCAATGATTTAAACACATGCTTCACCAAAGAAGACACACAGATGGCGACTGAACCATGAAAAGATTCCCAGTGTCATTATTCACTGGAGAAACGTACATTGAAACCACAGAGGCTTCATCCACACACCTATTGAAACAACTAAACAGAACCAACAATAGTAATTTTTGACTTGGATGTGGTGTGTCTGGAACTCTCATATGGTGTATGGCACAGTGTTACAGATACTTTGGAATAGTTTATCAGTTTCTTACAAGCCTAGACATACACTTAGCAACTCATCCAGCAGTCTCTCCCCCATCACCCGGGGAAGACTGATGTCTCTATACAAATGTTGACACTGGCTCTAGTTACAATTGTCAGAATCTAGGGACAACCCAAGCATCTTCCAGCAGGTAACTGGATAGGGGAACTTTAGTGTATCTTTGACCTGAATACAGCTCAGCAGGGAAAAGGTACATGTTATTGGTATGAGCAACAATGTGAATAATTTCGAACACATTGTCACTTGAAAGGAAGCCTCCTGGAAAGTCTACATGCTTCATGGTTCCATTTCATTTCTGTGACGTTTTGACAAAGGCAAAGCTTTAGAGGTGAGGCAGACATTGGTGATTGCTGGCAGGAAGCAGCATTTGGGGTGGGAGAGCAGTTGACTCCCGGAGTCAGGAGGAGGGGGTGGGGTAGCACTAGACGCAGTGTATCATCAACACAGACACACAATAAAAACAATGTATCAACCCCACAGCACACAGCACACCTCTGCAGGACTGTGCATTGTTGAGATTTAAGGAATTTTCACTAAAAGGGTGAGCTTTACCATATTATATTTTGGAAAATGAGTGTGAGGTTCAACGTGTATAGCTGGGCCAGGAGTTCAAGTGCACCCAGTACTGTTTGGTGCTGGGCTATACGGTTCAGTGGATTAGTGGGATTCACAGGAGGCTCAAGTGTGCATAACTGTGTCACGGCCATTTATCTTGCCACCTTCAATCGCAGTGACGTCCTTGTGCCTCTCACACTCAGGTTTTGGAGCCTGAGGATTACCCTCTGCCACGCTGCCCCTATTCCCAGACACAAGCAGGAGGCAGGACCGAGGAGTCTGCTTGTGATCTGGATAGGCAGAGGATGGCCCAAATCTCTCCCCTGGAAGACTGCACTCTGTTTCCCTGGCAAGTTGCTCATCCTTCCCTGTGTCTTAGAGTCCCCACTTCCTCCTCCATATTTATATTCTGTGGAACAGTCTGTGGGTACTTCCTGGATTTGTGTCTTGGTGTCTAATCTGGCACTAGCGTCATTAATGACATTAGGCATTGCTCTCCATCTCTACGATGGGGGCAATAACAGGCCTCTTCCATGAGGAGTCCAAGGACTAAATGACGCAAGTTTGTGCAGTAGTACATGGCTCAGCACCTGACATGGTGACCCTGTGAGGAATATAGTGATTGTCTTGGTTCTGGCCCTGACTACACTGGTAATACAATGATGTATTTGTGTGCATGTCCCCTCCTGCCACAGGCAGGACACATCATGAGGTCAGGAGCTGTGTCTTGTGGAGTTTAGTATCTCCACGTGATCATCACAGGATTGACTATAAAAGATTTCTCTGAAGCTTTCCGACTGAGTAGAGAGTTCAGCTGTGACACTGGGATGGTGGGGATGCTGAAGACCCTGGCCGTCACAGGAAGCAGCCAGGTCATTACTCAGATGGGGTGGAGCTCACTGGCATGAACTGCATCCCCAACCTTCCTGTTGCCACCTCCCCTGGGTTGGAGTCCAGGCACAGAACTGAGTGTCTCAAGATCCCCAGCAGCTCCTCTGTCTTGCTTTGCCACTGGCCGCTCCTGCTCCAGTAAGCCCAGGCTCACCTGCCTGTGCTCTCTTGTATAGGGACAGAGATTCAGGCATGGGGCTGGGTGGGAACAGGATCAAAAGACTTACATGGCTGTGTGTGCATGTGTGCATGCATGTGTGTGTGTGTCTGTAGCGGCGGCACATGATCATGTGTGTATATACATTTGTATCTGCATGTGTACAGATATCTTTTTAGTTTTCATATGTGTGCATGTGTGTGTGTGTAGTGGCGGTGCATGATCATGTGTGTATATACATTTGTGTCTGCATGTGCACAGGTATCTTTTTGGTTATTCTTTACTTGGCTTTATGAGACAATCTCCCTCACTGAACTTGGAGCTCACAGATTTGTACAGTTTGGTTGGCTAGTCAGCCACCGGGAGCCTCCTGTTTTTGCCTTCCCCGTTCTGGCATTACCATGTTCCTCAGCTGTTATGGGGGTACTGGGCATTAATTTCAGCCCCACCCCCATGCTTGTGTGGTAAACACGTTACCACCTGAGCCATCTCCCCAGAGCCCTGGTAGTTTTATTGTTTTAGCAATTAACCAATAACTACAGATTGAATTTTAGACAACACAATTTTATTTTTTTTGTTTTTTTTTGTTTTTGTTTTGTTTTGTTTTGTTTTGTTTTTTCGAGACAGGGTTTCTCTGTGGCTTTGGAGCCTGTCCTGGAACTAGCTCTTGTAGACCAGGCTGGTCTCGAACTCACATTTTAAACTGAAGTATTGGCCCACATGGTCAGTGACTGTTACATGGGGTACCAACCCTAGAGCAGGGCTTCTCAACCTGTGGCATGCGTCCTCTGGCAAACCTCTATCACCAAAAATGTTTCCATCATGATTCATCACAGTAGCAAAATTGTGTTACGAAGTAGCAACAACAATAATCTTATGGTTGGGGGGTCACCACTATATGAGGGCTGTATTAAAGGGCTGCAGCATTAGGAAGGTGGAGAGTCACTCCTCTAGAGGACAAATGCAAGAACAGACCAGGGGTCAACTATTTTCTCTAAGACGCATGTTAGCAGATGTATCTGTCTCACCCCTGCCTTAGAGTCTTCAAAAGTAGCATACAGCAAGAGAGTTGAACATGGCCAAGCACCAGTAAAACTCTCTCTGTGGACACCAAGGTTTGAATTTAGCATATTTTTTACATGTTACAAAAACAGTATTTTTCTTTTGATGATATTTTTCAACTCTTTAAAAAATGTGAGAGTCATTTTTAGCCCACAGGTTAGGAGAGAGTGGGTGGGTGGCAGGCTGGCCTGGCCTGCACGCTGTGGCTCTGTGCTCTGACCTTGGCTGTGGGTGGATGCTTTAGGGAGAATCAGATGATGCTCAGCTTGATGGTGCCAGCAGCACAATGATCACCCTGAGAAGTCCTGGCTAGATAGACCTACTGTCCATCAGAGGTGGTGTGGGGTGTTCCTTTGGCTCAAGTTATGCTGTGTGTTCCCCTAAATCTGCAGAGGTGTTGAAGTTAAGGGGACGTCTGGATGCTGTAAATACCGTTGCCCACCCTCACTTGGCTCTTAGTCTCGGCCACATGGGACTGGGTTAAGAACTGCCTGGGTGCTGACCTGGCTTCCTTGCTTCATAATTTCTCCCACATATTCAGGTTTCCCCAAAGTGTACCCTAGTGGACAGTAAGTTCATTTATGCTCAGTAGGTGTGGTGGCAATTATCTTTCCCTTACTGTGGAAAAATACTTGGGATAAACAATTTACAAGGAAGAGGGTTTGGGTTAACACTTGGCGTCATCAGATGATTCAGCTCATGGTTTATTGTCATGATTTTGGACCTGTGGTCATGCGGAACATGATGGAAAGGGAGCCACGTGGTAGAGGAGGCCTGCTCACCTCTGCACTGTCAAGTGGTCAGGAAGGAAAACAAAAAACAAAAGCAACCCAATGAAACTAAAAAAAAAAAGTCTTAACGTCACTATGCCCCAATTCTTAAAGGTTTTTACTACCCAATATGTCAACAGGCTGGGACTTAGCTCAGTTAGTAGAGTGCTTGCTCTCAGTTAGTAGAGCCTGGAGCTCTGAGTTACATCCCCAGCATTGTATGGGACTACACACACACGTAATCTCAGCATTTAGGAGACGCAGACAGGAGCACCAGAAGTTCAAGGTCATCCCCAGATACATAGAAAGTTGGAAGCCAGTCCAGGATACATGGACCCCTGTCTCTAAAAACAAAACAACAGCAACAAAAAACTCCACCCACCCACCCACCCACCCACCCAACCAACCAACCAACCAACTAACCAAACAAGCAACCTAACAAAGCCAAACCAAGAATGCCATGGGCTGGGTACCAACCCCTTAACACATGGACGAACCTTCAGATAACATTCAAGATCCAAAGTATAGCTGCAAAGAGACTTTGCTTTGCTGAAAATACTCAAAGCCTGTCCCCAAGAAAGGAGAGCCTCTGGGTCAAACACCTCTGCATTCTGCCACTTAGCCCCTCTAGTGGAATGGATAGCTGGGTTAGGATGAGGGCTTGAGAGCCTTTACCCTCATCTGGTTCCTGCTGTGGAGGGGACATGCCTCATCCTGTGATGGCAGAAGGTCCCCTCCCTATCCTCCTCCTCTGACAAATGGGGAACCATAGCTCCCTAGGGAGCTTGGAGTGTATGCCCAGATGAGCCTGCAGAGACTGCAGTAGTGGGCCTGGCCTGCCTGGGGCTGCTGATCCAGTCTTTGGACACTTAGAGATGGGATTGTTTCTCCTTGTGACAGTTTAGCTTCCCTTTCTTTCCTCCCTTTTCCCTGACTTCTTCTGACTGACAGGTGGCATTTCTGCCAAATAGAATCTAAACAAGCAAAGAGACAAACAAACCGACTGCAGTGCCTGTCAGGGACGATGCTGAAAGTGCTGTTTGGAAGTTTTACATTTTTATGCCTTTACCAAACTTAGCTCCATCAGAATAGTTTTTTCCACATCTTTGTACAGGCTGCATAAGGAAAATAAAATGTTAAAAAAAAAGTTACTTGCGAAGTTTCAAACCAAGCATCATAGACAGAAGACAAAACACTTGTGTGCCCATTGCCAGTTTTGACAGTGGCCAACTCAGGGCCAGCTTTGTGTGGCCTCCACCCCGTCCTCTCCTCCTAGGGTGTCTGGGGGCAGATCCGCAAGAAGGTTTTGGTAGTGGCACTGACCACACGTGCACAGTATCCTGATTGTATGTGTTTTCTTTCAGATAATCGCCTTTGATGAGTTAAGGACGGATTTTAAGAGTCCCATAGACCAGTGCAACCCTGTCCATGCGGTAAGTAGTGGTGCCAGTGGTGGGCAGGGAGTATCCCCACAAGTCACCGGGTTCACGAAAGACAGGGGGAGGGTTAAAGAGCAGAATATACTGTCCTGGTCCTGCCTATACTCCTTGCTGATAGTTGCTCCAGGGTCTCCTTGCTGAGGTCTGTTGAGCTCTTGTACTACATTGCCATTCAAGCGTGGCAGTTCCTGTAGGCTGGGGGGGGCAAGGATCTGCTGGATGGTGGTGCTGAGTCCTCAAAGCCTGATGCCAGTGATTTTTGGTTCCTTATCTATGACCATAGACAAAGGCTCTGTGTTGGCAAGCATGTTTGTAGGGTGTGCAAGTATCATGCACGAACCTATTGTTCTGCAGGAGGTGGGCAATAGTTGGATTTCTCATGGAAGGTAAACGGATGGGTGCAGCACCAGGTACAGCCCCATTATCTGGTGGGCTTTTCCTCTCTCATGCCTGAGTCTTCGGGTCAGCTCATGTACCAGGGAATCTGGTGTAGTCTGCTTGAGGAACTCTGGGTTCTGCTTCTGGATGTCAGGTCTGGAAACCGGCTCTGCTCATCTCCAAAGCCTGTCTTCTGACCACCAACTCAAGATGGTTCTGGAAATGACTTGACTTTATATCTAAGCCCTGCTTTAGCACCACAGCCTTTGATTCTATAAAGTAGAGCCAAACTCTTTCAAAGTCAGCTATAAAAAGCAAACTGGGTTAGTTGAAAGTACCCTTAAGAACCACTCAAAAGCTTAGTGCACTTCATAAAAGTTGTAATTTTTAAAACCCATTTTATTCTCCTCAACCAGTCTTACCACCCACCTGTGATAACTTGGCTTTGCCAGGCCTGAATAGTTTTTGCCCAGGGTCTCATGTCTTTCTGGACACTGAGCTTGGCATCAACAGCACACACCTGCTCATCAGTACCCATAGGTACTCAGACTGGCTTGAGGCCAAGCAGCCAAGCATGTTCATTTCTAAACGCCAGGAAGTCAGGAGTCTGAGCCCTCCTCCAGCTATCTGGAGTTATTTTTTTTTTTTTTTTGGTAGGATTCCCAAGAAGAATAAGTGGGGAAATCTTCCCAAGGCCTTGTTTCCATCATGTCAGTTCTATGCCAGGTTGTGGACACCTGGTGAAACCTGGAGATGCTTTTATGGAGTCTGCTTTTGGCTCATCAGGACAACTCCTTTATTTGAACATTATGTTAAGACTTGCATACCTGCCATCCCTTAGAGAGTGTGTGTGTGTGTGTGGGGGGGGGGGGTTGCTTCTGGAAAAAACAGTGCTGAAAAGCAGTCACTAGGAGCATCCAGAACTACTTGCCAGAAGCAGAAATGGGTACCGCAGGATGAAGGCATGGACCTCTACCCCTTTCTCTTTCTGTGGTTCTGGGATGGAGCCCAAAACTTTGTATATATACGAGACAAATGCTTCACCACTGAACTACATTCCAGCTCTGGTTATTTTTTGTAAACTCCTATTATGGCAACAGTTCTAATTAGTTATCAGATTAACTAAGGAGTGGAGTTCTGTGAAGCCCAGACGTGGACAGACCAAAGCCTGAGGTGTCCCTGGGGGAGAGGGATTGAAAGCTGTAATTAGACGAGCATGTAGACACATTACGATTCTCCCTGTCGTCGGGACATTTTTCCCAGCAGGGGGAATGCTCCAGCCGCTCCATTGAGCTGTCGCCAGCCCTCTGGCATCCTGGAAGCCCCTAGAGGAGAGCAGCATTTGGGCTCCGAGACTTACAGACCTCAGATCTTTGGGCATTCTAGGGAAGTCCTCTACCACTGAGCTACAACCCATGTTCCTTAGATTTAACATGCTCTAAAACTTCTAGTATTGGTGGAAGTTTTGGTGGACCTCTTCCAGGGGTGCGGAGAGGGGGGGGAGAGTTCCCTTTCCATCTTCCACCCCCACTAGGAAGTCTCTATCACAGGGAGGGTTGGTGTTTTCCTTCAGGGCTCTGACTTGCTGGAGTATGTATGACTATTGGTTGTGTGTGCATCTGTGTGAACTCTCTCACGTGTGTAGCTTGTCTTCCCTGGCATGTGGGCAATAACTCGTCCTGATGTGGTTTCTTCCTCTAGGTTTATGGGCTACCCAGAGATCACTGTATTATGATTCAATTAGGGAGACTCAAGTGTCCCAGCCACCTGTCCTCTCCTGATCCACAAGGAAACTCATTACCATTATGTCTACAGCAACCAAATTGCTTCGGTAATGAAGCACCAGAGTTGCCACAGCTGTGTTCAGCGTGGCTCAGAAATCTTGACAGTTATAGCAGAGAAAGGAAGCTGGGGCATTTAACGTCTGCTGTGGGCAGCGTCCTCTGTTCAGCTTCATAACATCTTCCCCTGGAAACGAGCCAGTCCTTGGAGACAGATGGACTTGACGTCTAGAAAACTCCTAGCCCAGGGTACAGTTGGTAGCCTGACTCTAGGAAGGGCTTGCTTCCTCCAAGTACACTCACATAGAAAAAGCAAAACAAGGTAGCATCCGCTAATGAGGATGCAAGCTTACTGCTCTTCGAGATCCAGGAAGCTGTCCTGTGCCTGAGATACAGAGTAGCATATGGTGCCCACCCTGCATGAAGACCATCTGTGTGTGCATGAAGACTTTCACTATAGGAAGATGAATGCTGGATGGGAAAGAAGAATGCATGCCTTTGCCACGAGTGTTTTTTTTAAAGATAGAGGTATACTATATGTATACTTGTTCATGTGTGTGCCTATGTGTGCAAGCACATATGCACATATATGTTGAAGCCAGAGGTTAATGTCATATGTGTGTTTCTCTGCACAGTTTTGTTTTTTATTTTTATTTTTTTGGTTTTTTGAGACAGAATTTCTCTGTACCTTTAAAGTCTGTCCTGGACTAGCTATTGTAGACCAGGCTGGCCTTGACCTTACAGAGATCCGCCTGCCTCTGCCTCCCGAGTGCTGGGACTAAAGGCATGTGCCACACTTGCACACTTGTTTTTGCTTTTTAAGATGGGTTGGAAATGTGCTCAGTGGTTAGGGTCTGTCCTGCTCTCACAGAGGACCTGAGTTTGGGTTCTAAGAGCTCACATAGGTTGTGACTCTAGCTACAGGGGATCTGATGCTCTCTTCTGGGCTCTGTAGATACCTGCCCTCATGGCACATACCCATACTTTCACACACTCATGTGCACACACACACACACACACACACACACACACACACACTGACATCACACAATTAAGTCACCATCATAATAAATGACAGGGTCTCTCAATGAATCTGGAAGTCTTAGGTTTGGCTAGAGTGGCTGGTGAACAGGGATCCTCTTGTCTGTGCCTCCCTGGCACTGAGATTACAGGTTCATGCCATTACAACTGGCTCATTACATGGGGTCTGGGACCTGAACTCAGGCCCTCATGGCTGCAGTGAACATTACCCCCTGAATCACCTCCCCAGCCTGCCAGCGGAGTTCTTTTAAGAGCAAATTTCTACCAGGAATGGTGGCTCATGCCTGTAAAACCAGCACTTGGGAGACTGGTGCAGGAGGAGTGTCATGAGTTTGGGGACAACTGAGGTTCCACAGTGAGCTCCAGCATAGTCTGTGCTACAGCCCTGTATCCAACAACAACAACAAAACAAAACAAAACAGAATAAAAGAGCAAAAAGCAGTGGCTCTGATAGGGTAAAGCAAGAGGTGCAGACTCTGCCGGGGAGAGCCGCTAGCCTGTGCCTGGGATGGGGCTTCTTCTGCTGGGGTAGGCTATGTGCTTCTCACACTCTCAATTCACCTTTAACCTCCTGTTTCCTTTCTTTCCTGCACCTCCTCAGAGGGAGCGACTGAGGAACATCGAACGCATCTGCTTTCTCTTGAGAAAGGTCAGAGGGGTCCTACAGGTGGATGGAGGGAGGGTCATGGCATGGCACAAGGGGACATTGGGTGAATGGCAGCAGGGAGGGTAGGGTGGGAGCAGGCTCAGCTCTTTGGAAACCCTCAGAGGCAATAGGAACTAATTGCAGGAAGTTGTTCAGCTGGTGTCAGCAAGACATTGGCCATGTCGGGGGCTCTCTGGTTGCAGTTGCAGGGTGTCCCTTTTCCGTATGATGGTGGCTGACATTTAAAGCTCCTGGCACTTCCCAGTCTTTGTTCCTGTCTGTGCTGGGCTCTGGATTTTAATGACACCTCCTGACATAAGGAAAATTTTTACTAGATGCTGGGTGTCTTGAGTTTCGAACCTGTCACTCAGCTTTGCAGTTTGGCCTTTTGGCAGGATCACTGAGTGTGGTGGAGGGGTAGGCCAGGAACATGCTGTCAAAGGGGGACAGTAGACCACAGCTGTCCCAAGCTTCTTCTGGAAGCACGCGTGCACGCATGCTACCCAGGCAGGGCGTTTGGCATTGTTCGATTCTGCCCTCCTCCAGTCAGGAAAGTCAGTCAGCAAAGCTTAGAGAAGAGGGACTCACGGGTGAAATAACCAAGGTCCATGGCCTTGAGCCAATGGCTGTCCCCAACCTCTGTAGAGAGTGGAGGGTAACTGGCCACAGGGAAGCCATCGTCTGCCCAAATACAGCCTTTTGCAAAATGAAGAGCCCCACCAACACTGGCACAAGGGGAAGACTTTTACAAAGTTGTGAAGTTCTTCTCCATCTTTTGTTGGAGGGAGTCGAATCTAGAAGCATCATTTCTCTAGCTAATAACTTGCCCTTTGACATTTGCTAAGAAACCCAGTATGTTAGAATCCTGCCTCCTATTTGTCTCAGCAGGGATGTATGCTCAGATAAGAGCATGCATTTGGAAATACTAGTGATCCAAGGAATAGAGAATGACTAAGAAAATAGCATATAATTTGCATTAAAAATGTGCCAATTACTTCCTAGATAATATCACAGACATAGCAGCAGACTCCGGCCATCAACTCCATGTCCTCTGGTGTGCTCATTAAGATAATGCCTAAGTGATACAAGCCCGAGGGAGACAAAAATCAAACTGCTGTCTCTCAGGCCCCCTCCCATCCTGAGTGCGTCACCCTGTGTTCTCTATCACGTGATCACTCACAGCTACATCCCTTAGCCTTGCTCAACCTTCTGCTGCCTGGCTGCTGACTGACCACAGGAGGCAATGACCACCGGTTGCCTCATTGAGGTCCTGCTGCCTACAGTCTTATGCCCTAGGCATTTCCAAGGTCAGAGCGAGGATGTGATGCAAGCTATCCATGGATTAGCTTTGACATATGCAAATCTGCATGTGGTTTGCATCTGCCCGGCTAAGCAGCAGAGGGAAGAGGTTTACATGGCAAACACTGTATTCCAAGTGCCTTTTCCTTACTCCTTCCTTTCATGCTAAGGAGACACAACTGCTGCTCGCTGCAGTGGGCCACACCGGGGAAGACAGTCCAAGCTAGCTAGACATCAGAGAGCTGATGGACTCAGGCGCAGTAGCTATATAAGATCATTCCCCTGCGGCCTCATGGTTCTCTGGCTCCACTATGGGCCTAACAAGGCAGGTACCAGTCAAGTGCCTACCATGTTATTCCTTCCAGGAGTCTCCCTTCTGCTCCATGTTCTTGCCCCAAGCCTGGCTTTCAGCTTAAGGTGCTACTGTGTATCCTTTGCCATTGTGTCTGCCTGCCCTCGGTACCCAAGACCATTTTCATTAATGTCAGCAGAACACAATTTCTTTCTGGGTGCAATTTTGAGTTGTTGAGACTTCTGTACCTAGCCATTGGGCATCTTCTTTAGCTTAACTTGGTAACTTTATAGGCTATTCCCACAGATGTGTGCAAGTGTTCTAGGCATGAGGTCTGTATCTGCTACTGGAATGTTTGGGAAGGTTGGTGATGTTGAGTTGACTGTCGGATATGGGGACAATGACTGAAAGGTGGCATGCAGCCTATTGAAGACGCTCACTCTGTGTTTACTAAGTGAACGAATAATAGCTAGTTTGTCCCTCTTGTTAGGAGCGTGCCACAGTCTTCATTTTGGGGGTTCCAGGACAGTACCAACTATGATGTACTGCCCTCTTCTCTCTCTCTCTCTCTCTCTCTCTCTCTCTCTCTCTCTGTGTGTGTGTGTGTGTGTGTGTGTGTGTGTGTGTGTGTGTGTGTGTGTGTGTGTGTCAGGGTCTCATGGAGCTTAGGCTGGTCTTGAGCTCACAATGTAGCAACGCTGGCCTTGGGTTTTCATCCTCCTGCCTCCACATCCCCATTACTGGTGCGGGATTGCAGGTGTGTGCCACAATGCCCAGATTGCCTGTGTTTGTTTTAAAATAAAAGCTAACTCCCAGTCATACTCATCAACTCAGAAGACTTTTGACTTGTAGCCTCTCTGGGCCTATTTATTCCCTCTGTGTTCTTATTTCCTGCCCTCTCTGCAGTCAGTATTTAGGTCCCCTGCCCCCCCACCCCATGTCTGCTTCTAGCCAAATCTAGTTTCTTTAGGATTAAAGGATGAGCAGTAGCTGAGAGCTACATCCTGATCTGCACTCAGAAACAGAGAGAGGAAGGGAGGGAGAGAAAAGGGGGGAGAGGGAGAGCCAAAACCCACCCCCAGTGACACACTTCCTCCAACAGGGACACACCTTTTAATCCTTCTAATCCTTTCAAATAGTGCCACTCCATATATGAGCCTACAGGGTGGGGGATTCCTATTCAGACTACCACAGTGAAGTGTGCAAACATCCCCTTTCCAATCCTGCCCCCACCCTTAGCATTTCTGTGACCTATGGGGTATGACTCAGGATGACCCTCTATTCTTTTAGGAGGGTGACATTGAGTATTGAATGTCATGAGTATTGTGCCTCAGGCAGGCAAGACAAGTGTCTACCACTGAGTTACATCCCTAGGCCTCAGGGTGACTCGTAAGTAAGAGAACAATAGCGCTTCATCCTCATGGCGTTATCCTGAGGATTCATTAGATAATACACACATGCAGTTTACATGTACTTAACACCTACTAAATGTCATTGTTAGTGACCTGCCCTTCATTCCTCCTAAAATCCGTATGGCATCTCCATGGGCACACAGGCTGAGATGATGCTTGGCCTGATGTCATTCTCCCATCATCTTAGGTAAGTACCATTCAATGTTTTGGAGACAAGGTTGTGAACAAAAGTGGTACAGCCTGGGTTTCTCCCTGCTATTTGTTCATGTTTCAAACAGACTACATCCAGATTCCCAAGCTGCGAGCCCATGCTAGGGATTTCGTGACGGCCCAGTGGATCTAGTTAGCAGCACTACCTTCTGGGAATTGTACCTTCCAAGAAATTCCTTGGAACCAGCTTCCCAAACAGCCTACAATGATCGCTGCTCAGCCACCTCCTCGGCCTTCTTGCGAGAAAGGAAAGGGGTGAAAAGTGGTGCAAAGTGGCTCGATTTTTAGTTCTATAATTATCGGAAAATGTGTTCCTCGGGTAGTTGTCTGAACTGCAGGGTGCTGGTGTCGACTTTGCTCGTGATTCATGTTTTGTGGGTGCTCATGCAACTCTCTCCACCCAGCGTGTAGTAGGCTCTGTGGGCTGTGACACACTCTGTTTGGGAGACGCATCATGGAAGGTTTGGTGGCTGCTCCCAGGCACACATAGGCTTCTCGTGGCAGGAAGACTAGGGAGGGGCAGCCTGCTGCATCTGTGAGTGAGTTAGGAGTGGTCTCAGAGAAGAGCTTAAGTGGGAACCAAAGAGTTGGGATGAGAATAAAGAGGGGCTTGCTTTATTGGCAGCGATCCCAAGGTCTCGAGTTTGGTAGTCCTGAGGTTCCTTTGGGTTTTAGAAGATCTAGGGCCACAATGATTGTGAGTTTGGCCGGTCTTGCCCAAGGTGAGGGATTTAACTGCTTAGTTTGGGACATCTCTCTTGGATCCTTCTTCGTGTCCTAGTTTCTCCAAGAGTGTGTCTGGTTCCATGGCAGGTTTTCTGGTGTTGGTGGGTGGAATCAGCTCTTGTGTGCAGACAACTTCCAGTCTCCTCTTGAGGATTCTCACTGAGATGGGCAGGAGTGGGCAGGGTTTGTGGAGGTAGTGGAGCTGATTCCAGGGGAATAATTGGGGGAGATGGGTGTTCTGGGTTCAACACTGTTGCAATCACAGAGGCAGTGAGAATATAGGTGCTCCCCCAAATGCTCCCCATCCCAAGCTTCCCAGATGGCACCTCTGTCACAGGGAGGAGCCCAGGTATGAAACAGAGCTTCCCGTATCAGTTAAGTCTATTGCAGAAACTCCATGATGTGGCTCCAGAAGCCACCACTTGTCCAGTGGAAGTCGCTTCTGTTAAATGAGAAGGCCCTGTAGTCTCAATTTGCCACACACGTGGATGCACAAACACAGTCCCAGGGCTGACTTCAAAGTCTTCAGGGTCCAGTGAAAAATGACAATATAAGACTGCAGGTAAAAAAAAATAAAATTTCAAGAATTAGATAACAGAACATCGAAACAAAGAGGTTCTTTTCTGAGCCCAGTGTCCTGTGCCACTACGTTGGGCCACATGTCCCTGCAGTGGGCTCCACCTGTGTCCATGGTCTATAATTCTTTCTGCTATAATAGAGTATGTCTTCTCTCTGTTGAAGATAGGCTTCATCACAGGACCAGATTTGTCCACAGGGATATGGCTAGATGTTTGTACATACTGAAGCTAAGAGAGTTGCTGGGAAATACTCTCTCCCTCTTGTAAGTCCTGATGCCTCCAAGGCCAGCCCAGTGGTGTGAAGAGACTGTGACCCTGAGGAAGTCACCTGAGCCATCTGTCGCTCAGAGCCAAGCCCACTAGATCCCATACACCTACCTACCTATTAGATGCAGGAGCAAATGTAAATTACTCTTGTTTTACCACCTGAATTTTAGAATGATTTATTGTATAATACTATTATGGCAATAGCTGTATTAGTCAGCTTTCTGTCGCTGTAATGAAACACCTGAGGCAATTCATGCATAAAGAGGTGATGGTTATTTTGGCTCGCACTTTCTGGAGGCTCCAGTCAGGTGGCCTCATGTAACCTTTAGCACCATGGTTAGCGTATCATGGCAGAGAGAACTGCTCACCTCATGAACTATGAAACCAAGAGGAAGAAGAGGAGGCTGAGGTCCTTCAGCTCTTTTTGAGGAGCATCCCCAGTGACCTGAGAGCCTCCCCCCTGGGCTCTGTCTCTTAGGAGCTCCACCACCTCCAATGGCACCACTCAGATGACAGACAGGCCCTTCAGGGATAGTGAGGATCCACATGAGAGCACTGGCCAGTGGACACCATGTGTGTGTGTCCTTTTAATGGAGAAATCTTTTCATTGCTTATTATTATTGCTGTTGTTATTTGTGTATGATGTGTATGTGGGCATGCCATAGCACACACATGTGGAAGCCAGAGGACAGCTTTGGGGTGTCATCCTTTCCTTTCCCCTTCATATTGTTCTGGGGCTTGATCTCAGGTCATCAGATCTGTGTGACAAGTTCTTTACCCTCTGAGCAATCTCACCATCCCAGATTTCTTTCTTTCTTTCTTTCTTTCTTTCTTTCTTTCTTTCTTTCTTTCTTTCTTCCTTTCTTTCTTTCTTCCTTTCTTCCTTCCTTTCTGCCTTCCTTCCTCTCTCTCTTTCTCTCTTTTTTTCTTTTTTTTGAAAGTGGTTCTTTTCTGTGCCAGAGTTCTAATTTGCTAATTCTACAAATTTTCAGATAGACGGTTTCAAAGTCCATCTGATTTCTCTTCCTAAAGACAGTGGCTAAACACTCAGTGAGATTACAAGCCAGAACCCTGAGAAAGACCCACGTTGTTTAGATGCATAATATCTGCTGTGCACTGACTGGTCAGGAGAATGGAGAGGATGCAACCCCCTCTGGTCACGGACTCTCTCTGCTACAGGGGCTGCCTTGGCTTCAAGTCTTTTTAGCTATCAATGCTATCTTCTTGCAGGGCCCTGGGGTGCGGTAGGCTGGGGACTAGATATTTTAATTGTGGACATAATGCAGTGAACAGGGACACAACAAACTCAGAGGCTATTGTGTGAAATGTCTCAGAGCAGCCATCTGTAATGTAGATGATAAGATTTCCAGACCAGAAATACCCATGGCTTGGGGACTTCTAAGGTAGAACAATAGCATAGTGACTCTGTCTTTAAAGGTATTAACTCATCAAATCCCCAGGGCAACCCCGTGAAGTAGGTGCTATGACCCCACTGGGCAGATAGAGAGGTTGAGGCCTATGGGTCTCATAGTCCCTAAGTGAAACCAAAAGGCAAATCCATTTGAACAGACTCCACAGTTTGAACCTCTACACTGTAGGGCAAGTCGTTAATTTGCTTCAAAATGTAGCCCATAAGGGCCACCTCTACAGTAATACAGCTCATCTATTCTAAGGGGAAGATGCCAATCCTGAGAGCCACGCAGGGCCTGGGGGATCCTTCCTAATACCATTTAACTTCGCGGTGGGGTAGTTCACCCTGAAGGGAATGCTTGAAGAAAAGTAAAAATATCCTGGAACAAAACCTGCAAGTAGTGCCGACACCGTGTCTCATGAATAATTCATCTTCAGGGACTCTCTGTGGCAAACTCCTTGTGAGTCAGAGGGAGAGACAGAACATTTTACTCACCATGTAAATAGTGCTGTCATGAGGTCCCTGAACCTGAAGCTGGAGGCACAAGGAACAGGCCTGTCCTTACCTCACTCCTGCCAGAGAGCTGCAGGGTTACACAAGGGCCCGATAGCCACGTCCATGACAAACGTGTTGACAATGGCTTTTCAGTGGACTCTAGGCAGCTGCCTAACGTCTACAGATCGGTTCTCCATGGCTGTCATAATGAAGAACCAAGCCAGTATACTGTGGCTGCCATTTGTATTTCTCATGACTCCATGGGGCGTGTGCTAAACTCTGTGGCCTTGGTGGGGCATGGCAGGGAGGGAGCATTTGTCTTCACGAGGCTTCTGGCGGCTCACAGGTCATTCACCCCTCATCGTTGGTCACCCCTGGAGTGGTTGGTTCTGCTCCATGTCTCATCTCCCCACACCTACCAGGGTTCATCCT